>NC_134568.1:101180310-101442810 GCF_050947875.1 Dermacentor variabilis
CATGTAAGAAATAAAACAAGGCGTCATGTCTCCTTTGTAGCTTCCCAACAGCAGGAAACTTCGACTTCAAACATGTTAAGTTGCAAGGAAGATGTGTGTGTGATCTGCTAAGAGATGGAACTGGCAAAAATATATCCTGAACATTAATTTCTACATTTAAAAAAGAAAAATATGGAACAGGGTAACAAAATTACTAGGCCGGCCATCTTATTGTTTGCTGTTGGTGGATTACCCGGGCAAAAGCCTTGAAGACCAATGCTCTTGGCAAACATTTTGAGCATGTGTCCAGTTCGGATAGCTGTTCCGCATCCAAGCAAGGCACTGGACGGGAAATGCAGTAAAAATGAACCATACAAGTATCCTTTTAATGTTGCCAAGTTCAGAGCTTCTTTGAACAGTTGCGAGAAGTCTGCTGCAAAAGCTGACAGAATAATGTACCTAATGATAAAACACCTTCACCCTGACACACAACTAGCAGTGCTGTCTCTTCACAATAACATCTGCACAGCAGGATACCTTCCGTTGGCATGGAAAGAGGCTATTGTAGTCCCTGTCTTTAAACAGGGAAAAGACCCATTCTTAGTGACAAGCTACCGTCCTACTGCATTAATGAGTTGCCTCTATAAGTTATGATAAATCGCGGATTAGGTCGATGCACAACCACTCATCTCTTAAGGATTGAGGCATACATTGATGAGGCCTTCACTCACAATTTTTCCTGTCCCTCTTCCTTGATATGGAAAAGGCATACGACACTACTTGATGATTTGGAATTTTAAGAGACCTCTCAGAAATGGGTATATGTGGCAATGTGCTTTATGTAATAGAGTTATCAAAGTGTACATTCCAGGTTAGAGTTGGCAATACCTTGTCCAGGCCATTTATCCGGGAAACTGAGGTACTGGAGGGGGGAGTACTTAGTCGTGGCCTTTTTATTGTGAAGATGAACTCTTTACGTTCAGTCATTCCATAAAGTATCTTTTACTTTGTATATGTAGATAGGTGTCTTACAGTTAGAGATTAGATCATGTAACCTCACAATATGTGAAAGACGGGTGGAGCTTATTCTGAACAAGGTGTCAGTGGGCCAATGAAAATGGCTTTTGGCTAAAAAGCTTGTGCATCCTTTTCTCAAGAAAAAGAGGCTTGAACCTAGAACCCGACATTGTGCTAGATGGACACCACATAAATGTGAACACAGAACACAAATCTTTAGGCATAATTTTGAACACAGAACTGACATTCATATCCACATAAAGCATATTAAGAGAAAATGCTGAAAAACTATGAACATTCTAAAAAAAAAATAATAGCAGTCTTGCCCGAAAGGCAGAGCATCGATTGCGATAGCGAATTAGCAGACAGCTATACGAAGTAAGGATAGTAGTATTATTGGCTGTTTAATCTTGGAAACGTTCTCTTACTAACTGAATTAACAAGCATGGCGTCAGCGCGTACAAGCAAACATAAATGCATCACGCTCGGTAAGCGTGGACACTTGCTGCAAAATGCTGCATGCTGACGTGAGCAAGCGCAGCAGCAGGTGCGAGTGAAGTGAGGTTCGTGTGGTCTATCGCTTCAACGTAAGAGCAGTGAGAACAAAGCGTGCACAAAGGTATAAGCTGTCTGCAGATCCCTTTCAAAATACGCCCCGCGCTACCGTGTGAAGACGTGCAAAGTACACATTTGTCGCGCAGTCAAAGCCGTCCCTTCCCCTCTCCCTCTCGTGCTGACTCTCCACTTTCCTCCATCTATGGCACACCATATTGAGCCGCAATCGTCGGCTTCTCACACGTACAGCATACAATGCATGGCAATGATGTTATCGCCCTTGAACTTTGTATGGGACATCACGGCAACGTCAAAAATGCACTTGAAGTGTCCATATAATTTCTGTCGCAGTAATATTGTCAGATACAACATGGGGTAGTGATCGGAAGTGTCTAACAAACCTCTACAAGCACCTCATACTTACATGATTGGGTCACGGCGCCATAGTGTACCAGTCTGCTACTCCAAGCGCTCTATAAATGCTGGATCCTGTTCACCACCTAGCCATCCGGCTGGCCACAGGCGCCTATAGGACAAGTCTTGTGGCAAGTCTCTATGTAGAGGCGAACGAGTGGTCGCTCCATCTGCAATGTTCATACTTGCAAACTTCATACTTGCAATGCAAACCCAGAACATCCCTCTTATCCAACCGTAAACGACTTGACATTTGCAATGCTGTCTCTCATAATCGACCTGCAGCTAGAGAACCGTTTTTTCTGCGTGCAAGAGAACTTTCTGAGGAAATGAGAGTTCTGATTCTTGAGCAAAGCCTGATGGTCCCAGCAAAGCCATTGCCGTCATGGCAGTGGCATCTTATAAAATGCGACACATCATTCATAGACGTTACAAAACACGCACCAGAGGCACATATTGGAATGAATTTCCTAGAACTCTAGTCCAAGTACTTGCGCACGGAGTTTTGCACTGGTGCTTCAAAGTTGCATGCCAGCGTTACTTATGCTGCAGTCAGCCCATCCTTCTCAGAATCCTGCTGTTCGTACCTGGAAACGGGCATATTTACAGCAGAGGCCTACACACTCTTGTCGACTGTATGGCGCATCAAGTAAACAAAACTAGGAAAGGAAATAATCTTTACAGATTCATTGAGCATCGTCAAAGACTTAATCTCTCTAAAAAAGAACAAAAATTCCATCTTTACTGAACTTAATGAAATCCTCTGTGCTTTTTATGCATCTCATCAACATGTCTTATTATGCTGGGTACCTGGCCACAGAGGCATCGAGGGTAATATGCTTGCCGACCGTATAGCCACATCAGTAACCGTAAAACCAACTAATTCTTCCATAGTTGTCCCTGTTGTAGATTTAAAGCCCTTCCTACTCAAGAAACAGAGGCGCCATTGGCAACGTACATGGGACACTGAAACACTTAATAAACTTCACAATATTAAGCCAAACGTAGGAAACTGGCTACCAATAACAAAAATATGACAGTGAGCTTATTATTTGCCATCGTAGGATAGGTCATATGTGTGGCCCTCACTCGTACTTATTAACCGGCGATGATGCTCCTCTCCGAGATAAATGTGGCAAGATGCTAACAGTCCTTCA
Organism: Dermacentor variabilis; assembly: GCF_050947875.1. Taxonomy (NCBI): domain Eukaryota; kingdom Metazoa; phylum Arthropoda; class Arachnida; order Ixodida; family Ixodidae; genus Dermacentor; species Dermacentor variabilis. Next base: position 101,183,433 of record NC_134568.1, read on the forward strand.
TGGTTTGTTCGAGTGTCGGGAAGTAGATACTCAAAGAAAAAGGTACTTTGCCCCTGCATAGAGAAAAGATATTCCCCTCCACCCGGTAATGTTTTTAGGCATTGAATCACTATTTGAAAATAAGTCAGTTTTAGCGTTTTTACATGATGCCGGAACATTGAGTGTTAACAGCCCAAGGTATAGATAGCACATCCTCCCATTACAGGATGCTGCTGCAATAACATTCTTTTAAAGCACATACCTCCCAGCCCTTGTATTCGAGGGCTTACTGGTGAGGTACGAGGGCTACTACTACTCACATTGAGCAGATAATTTTTAGTAATATTTTATGATCATAGCATACACCATTACTTATTGTCATTATTTTAAAATCGACAAAAGAAAAAAAATTGTTGCATAATAGTGAAGACGCCTTCCATAGTGTTCATTGAAGCTGTCGACCAGCAAAAGTTCAATGTACCTCTGCAATGCTTAAGTTTGTAAAGAAAGACACTTAGTGAAGGCAAAAAGAGCAGACAAGTAGGTTGACACTTAAGTGCTGTTCACTGCTTAGAACAGCAATTTCTGCAAATTTAGATTTGAAAACATGGCCATGTCTATTAAACGGGCCCTGAACCACTTTTTAGTAAAGTGGAGAGAGGCATTTGAAGGGAAAGTAGGCTATTTCAGAAATACTTTGCTGCAAAAAGTGCTTCGGTCCGTTCAGCAGAAGCGGAGTTACTGGCAATCAAACACGGCCTCCGCTGTACTCCCGTTCCTTCTTCAGTCCCTTACACTGTGAAAGCTACGGCGGACTGGGGCATGCCCACAATGCTGCGCCTTCTTAATGTCACCGTGGCGCACTGCTCAACTTTCATTTTGGATGTTAACACAGATGCCACAACTTCCGATTTTAGTGTCTACGATGCGCTAAACGTAAGCCAAGTGTGGTTGTCCTCAGTGAGCCGCAGTTTGCTTAGCCAGTGGACTGTGGTGGCACCTCGAGGCCCCCGCGGTATCTATGCTATGTAGCAGACCACAGCTACCGATAGCAGCTGCGTATGGGAATCTGCTTTATTACGAAATAAAGCGTCCACAAGGGAATGAGGAGCAGGCTTCCATTGAAAGAGAGCGTTTGAGAGAAAGGTGACTTCGCGCTCTGCTTGTGAGCTCCACGCACCGCGTACAACAGCAGAACTTAGCTGAGATGTTCACAGCAGCATATGCTACCTGCAGACTATGTTATTTCACCAAGCCTAAGGGGTAGTTCAGGACCCCTTTAATCTCATCTTTTAAGAAAATTTCTGCCAGTAGAGATGGTCATTTCTTTATCTCTTTATATGTATGAAATATGGCAACGTGCTGCCGAATCTATTTGACATCATGCTTTACAGCTTGTCTATATGTGAGCTCTTTAACTTGTCTTGAGTGGTTTCTAAAACATCTTTTTCCAGGCTGGCACAAGCGATTTCCAGACAACCCTCTCTTCAAGCCATCACCACTCTTGGACAAGTTGGTACAGGAGGGAAAGCTTGGAGTCAAAAGTGGGGAGGGATTTTACAAGCACAGCAAGAAGTAAAATGGAAGAAAAGCATATTTTTATTGCGAGGGAAAATGGATAAAAAGAGATGGATATATATTTTTATATAACCAGTTCTGTGTGTTTAGGTTTGCGAGTGTGTCCACTGCATTACATACTTACTATATATGTGCACTCATGATCATAGAATTAAAATGAAATAAAAATTGTTCCATCTTGACACCCCATGTTTAAGATGCTTTGCTGATAAGCAGGACCACCTATTTATTGTATTAAGCTCTGTTAAACAAGCAGTATGCAGTACAAAGGGGCCAGCAATGATGGTGTAAGCACTACATGACCTAAATTAATATGAAAGCGCCTGATGGGTGTGATGCTGGTTCCATAGAAGGTGCCACAGGATGGTTACAGCTTGTGTGGTTACCTGGTCCCGACACAGCAGAATCATCAAACAGAAGTCGACCTTCTGCTATGTGAACGAATTAGATGCAACATTATTATTATTATTATTATTATTATTATTATTATTATTATTATTATTATTAATATTATTCAACAATTACATGCAACAGTGAAAGTTACTTGAAAATTGTGCTGTATTTACTCTAATACATGGTCAATCTGGACTGCAGAGCCAGATGCCACTTTCTCCACCTGTACTGTATGGCCCCAAACATTGCATTGTTTACGCATCATGTTGGGCGCTAAGTGCTTGCAACATAATGTATGGCTATTCTCTCGTGACACTTATCAGTTTGCAGTCCTGTCATTGAACCGGCACCCAAACGAATGAAGGAAAGAAGGAAGCACAGGACAACCACTGTCCATCAAATAGACAGTGATTCTTCTTTAGTATAGGAATTACTTTAGCTATTTTCAATTGGTTGGGAAATATTCCTGTGGTAAAAAATGAGGTTGACTATATGGCAGATAGCTTCAGCTACGATATATTTGATTTAATATGTGTTGAGTGTATGTTGTCTAGGCCAGTGCCTGTATTTTTTAAATTGCTAATGATAGTTAACACTTCAGCTGTACAAGGCCGTAGGAAGCAAGATTGTTGCTGCATTTCTAGCTGTGGCACAGTAGGACTCAAGTTGATTTCTGAAGAGGAAAGAAACTTGCACAACACATTGCTCATTTCTTCAAGGTTTTGTAAGACCCTGTTCTTGATAGTGATAGCCTTGACATTAGATGTCTTGTTGTCTCGATTTAGGAACTTATTAATGACATTCCATTTTTGGTTAACGTTTGTGCATTCATCAATTTTGTGCTCAAAATAGTCTCTTTTTTTTTGCTTGCTTAAGAGCACTGTCTAACTGCACAGTAATGGTCTCGTAACATGCTTTAAGTCGTATGTTAAACGGTTGCCTTTTTGTTTTTCGATACAGATTATCTTTCTTGCGCAGTGAATCTAAGAGACTTGTAGGTACCCACATGCAACGTGGTGCATCATATTTCTTGATAGAAAATTCATCTTTCATGCAAGCTTTAACCGCATTTGTAATTGTAAAGGAAAATTTGCGTAGTGCTAGTTCCGGATCAGAAAAATATAGAATGTTAGAAAAGTCAATGCGCTCTATTTTTTCAACGTAATCGGACAGATTGAATTTCGTCCTGTGTAATGTTCTTTTGGAAAAAATGTTAGGTAAATCAAAATAAAGAAATATTGGGTAATGATCAGTAACATCTACTTGTAGAATTCCTGTATGTGAGCATGTATCAAGATTGGAAAGTATGTTGTCTATTAAGGATTTAGAACTTTGCGTCGAACATCGAGTTGGGGCATTAATCAGTGCTTCAAAGCCGAAACGCACAAAGCAGCTGGTGAAGTCAACGTAACCAATATAATTATTGTCTAATAAGTTAATGTTAAGATCACCTAAAATGAGCGCATTCTTGTTCTTTCGTGTAATTTTTTCTAACATAGCTGACAATCCTGCACGAAATTCTTTAATTGATGAAGAGTGAGCATGGTAAACCGTACCAATGATAGTTTTTTTCCCAGTAATGTGAGGAAAGAAGTTGTCTGTTTCGAGCCATATGGATTCACATTTTGGAACATTGATACCTAGATCGGCCCGTCTTTTGTAACATAAAGATAGTGATATGAACATAGCCACACCACCATGTAGGCTAGCAGTGCAGTTACAGTATTCTGGCACGTATTGTGGAAAATAATACAATGTTTCGTCCCCAACCGAAAGCCAAGTTTCGGTTACGCAAATGAGTTTATGATGATGATCAGTGCTGCATAGTAATAGATTAAAATAACCAAAATGCTTTCTTAAGCTTCGGACATTAACATGAATAACAGAAGGGAGTTCACGTGAACCTACTTGATGAGGTAAGTCTTGTGGAGCAAAATAATCCATGATGCAATTGTTCACTTGTCATGAAAGTTGTGCAAGTCACCCTCGCAAACAATTCGAAAGACCCTGTCATCTGCATTTTTCCGAGCTTTAATGACGCAGTTTGCTGTCCACGGGTAAAGCCATCCTTTCTGCTTTTTTTGCTCTAGTGCCATAGCAAATAGTTTCTTATTTGATGGTGTCAAGTGTTTGTTGACATATATTGCAGTGTCAGTGCTGCCAGAGAAGCCAAGCTTCCCTGTTGTCAAACATGCCTTTCGTGCTTTGGGTGCCCTGCAGCATGGAGATCGTGTGCCGCCTGCTTATTTAACCTCAGGTGCTCTCATATAAACGAGGCCTCCGTTTGCCAGTTACATATGCCTTCCTGGAGCAGTGCTTGCAAAAATCCAATCTATCGTTCCAACGACAAAAGCAACCCACGACTTATACAACACTAGCGAGAACCTGGCCCCATCCGACACATCATCATCAGCAGCAGCTTTGCTACGACCACTGCAGGGCAAAGGCCTCTCCCATACTTCTCCAACTACTCCAGTCATGTGCTGAACCTGTTAGACGTGCAGCCAGTGCTAAATGTGTTTGCGCAATAACTTTTTGTGACCAGATTACTCTTGCGTGTATTGCGTCTACAGTGTGCATCCGCATATTGAACATGTATATAGTATTTCATTGTACCATAACATAATCACCCGCCACCTACCTTTCCCTGTATTTCCTACTTCCCCTTTCTCCAGTGAGGAGTAGCAGGCTAGAGACACGCTCTCCAGGCCGACCTCTCCTCCTTCATTAAAATCTCCTTCTCCAGTCGTGCTAATTGTGGTCATGTTATCCCTGCAAACTTCTTAATCTCATCCGCCTACATAACTTTCTGCCACCCCTGCTAGGCTTCCCTTCTCTTGGGGTCCAGTCCATAACCCTTAATGACCATCGGTTATCTTCCTTCCTCATTACTTGTCCTGCCCATGCCCATTTCTTTTTCTTGATTTCAACTAAGATGTCATTAACTCGCGTTTATTCTCTCACCCAGTCTATTATTTTCTTATCCCTTAACGTTACACCCATCATTCTTTCCATAGCTCGTTGCGTCGTCCTCAATTTAAGTAGAACCCTTTTCGTAAGCCTCCAGGTTTCTGCCCCGTAGGTGAGTACTGGTAAGACACAGCTATTATACACTTTTCTTTTGAGGGATAATGGCAACCTGCTGTTCATGATCTGAGAACGCCTACAGAATGCACCCCAGCCCATTCTTATTCTTCTGATTATTTCAGTCTCATGATCCGGATCTGTGGTCCCTACCTGCCCTAAGTAGATGTATTCCCTTACCACTTCCAGTGCCTCGTTACCTGTCGTAAACTGTTGTTCTCTTCAGAGACTGTTAAACATTAGTTTTCCGCAGTTTCAGACCCACCCTTCTGCTTTGCCTGTCCAGGTCAGTCAGCATGCTTTGCAATTGGTCCCCTGAGTTATTAAGCAAAGCAATATCGTTAGTGAATCCTAAGTTACTAAGGTATTCTCCATTAACTCTTATCCCCAATTCTTCCCAATCCAGGTCTCTGAATACCTCCTGTAAACACGCTGTGAATAGCATTGGAGAGATCGTATCCCCCTGCCTGACGCCCTTCTTTATTGGGATTTTTTTGCTTTCTTTATGGAGGGCTACGGCAGACATCTTTCAGTATTTTTAAATACGGCTCGTTTACACCATGATTCCGTAATGGCTGCAGAGGTTTCGACTGAATCAAACGCTGTCTCATAATCAATGAAAGCTGTATGTAAGGGTTGGTTATATTCTGCACATTTCTATATCACCTGATTGATAGTGTAAATATGGTCTATTGTTGAGTAGCCTTTACGAAATCCTGCCTGCCCCTTTGGTTGACAGAAGTCTAAGGTGTTCCTGATTCTATTTGCGATTACCTTAGTAAATACTTTGTAGGCAACGGACAGTAAGCTGATCGGCCTTTAATTTTTCAAGACTTTGGCGTCCACCTTTCTTTATAGATTCAGATTATGTTGGCGTTCTTCCAAGATTCCAGTACGCTTGAGGTCATGAAGCATTGCGTATACAGGGTGGCCAGTTTTTCTAGAACAATCTGCCCACCATCCTTCAACAAATCTGCTGTAACCTGATCCTCCCCAGCTGCCTTCCCATATAGCTCCCTAGGCTTTCTTTACTTCTTCTGGCGTTACTTGTGGGATGTCAAATTTCTCGAGACTATTCCCTCTTCCATTATCGTCATGGGTGCCACTGGTACTGTATAAATCTGTATAGAACTCCTCAGCCACTTGAACTATCTTATCCATATTAGTAATGATATTGCCGGCTTTGGTCTTAATGCATATATATGATTCTTGCTTATTCCAAGTTTCTTCTTCACTGCTTTATACTTCCTCCATTCCAGAAAGCATGTTCAATTCTATCCATGTTATACTTCCTTATGTCAGCTGTCTTACGCTTGTTAACTTGGAGAGTTCTGCCAGTTCTATTCTAGCTGTAGGGTTAGAGGCTTTCATGCATTGCAGTTTCTTAAATCAGATCTTTCGTCTCCTGCGATAGCTTACTGGTATCCTGTCTAACGAAGTTGCCACCGACTTCTATTGCACACTCCTTAATGATGCCCATAAGATTGTCGTTCATTGCTTCAACACTAATTAAGGTCCTCTTCCTGAGTTAAAGCCGAATACCTGTTCTGTAGCTTTATCCGGAATTCCTTTATTTTACGTCTTACCGCTAACTCATTGATCGGGTTCTTATGTACCAGTTTCTTCCGTTCCTTCAAGTCTAGGCTAATTCGAGTTCTTACCATCCCATGGTTACATGCAGCGCACCTTGCCAAGCACGTCTACATCTTGTATGATGCCAGGGTTAGCGCAGAGTATGGAGTGTATTTCATTTCAAGTCTCGCCACTCGGGCTCCTCCACGTTCACTTTCGGCTGTCCCGCTTGCGGAAGAAGGTATTCATTATCTGCATATTATTCCGTTCTGCAAACTCTACTAATAACTCTCCCCTGCTATTCCTAGAACATCTGCTATATTTCCCCACTGACTTGTCTCCAGCCTGCTTCTTGTCTACCCTGGCATTGAAGTCTCCCATCAGTATAGTGTATTTTGTTTTGACTTTACCCATCGCCGATTCCATGTCTTCATAGAAGCTTTCGACTTCCTGGTCATCATGACTGGATGTAGGGGCGTAGACCTGTACGACCTTCAATTTTTACCTCGTATTAAGTTTCACAACAAGACCTGCCACCCTCTCGTTAATGCTATAGAATTCCTGTATGTTACCAGCTATATCCTTATTAATCAGGAAACCCACTTCTAGTTCTCGGCTCTCCGCTAAGTTCCGGTAGCACAGGACGTGCCCGCTTTTTAGCACTGTATATGCTTCTTCTGTCCTCCTTACCTCACTGAGCCCTATAATATCCCCTTTACTGCCCGCTAATTCCTCCAATAGCACTGTTAGACTCCTATGGCACAGTGATCACCAATTGGGGCGTCCGTGCCCACTGCCTCACCACGCGGGTAACCAGCGGCGGAGAGTTAAACTCGACTGCATTCCGCAAATTCCGGCATGTCTAGGGGACAACACATACAACATGCGCAGAAACCTCCTCCGTAGTGCCTAGGCAGAGTCGTATATTCAAGGAGCAATTAAAAGCCCGCATATTTCATCTCTCACGACCACTCTTATTCGTGCCTGCGCATAAACGGCTGGCGATCCCTTAAATACATGTCTCATCATGCTTGCAGGATGGATGAATGGATGGATATGTTATGAGCGTCCCTTTTGGTAGGGGCCAGAGGGTTGCACCACCAAGATCTTGTTATTATACTGCCTTGTCCTAACTAGGTTAAACAAGAAGAAAAAAAAACAAAGCTATGAACTCCCACAACCAAATTTTCTGATCCCCTATTGCGAACTATGCTTTCGTACGTCACCGTTTTTTGTCGTTTCCCTACTTTTCTTCCACCAATCCTCCAATCGCCTCATACGAATGATATATACAAGCACCACGAGACGGTCATTTGAGTGATCGCCCGACTTATGTGCGCAGGCGCGAGTACGAGCGGGTGTGGGCATAGAGTTACTAACTCTAGCATAGAGTTAGCTCTACCAACTCGACCATAGAGTTGGTATACTAACTCTATGGGTGTGGGGGACAAAATCTGGGGGCTTTTGCACTTTTAATTTCTGTCTGCCTAGGTACTACGGCCAATTTGTTCTTTATTCTATGCTACAGCGGCGAACTTTCTTTGCTCCTTTTGCACGTGTTTGTGCCTAGGCTAACCGGCATTGCAGAGTGGGCTCAAGTGTGTTTACGCTCCGACGCTGGCTCTTTATTCTATGCAGTGGGCACGGACACCCCATTTGGTGGTCGCTGTGTCTGAAGGTAGGCCGGACAGACTTTCTCGCGCCTGAGGCCCTGGTGCTGAGTCAGTCATGCCGAATTAAACCTTGCCCCTTACGGCGCTGTATACCTTCAACAAAACAGCACTTGGCAGGCTTTTCGTATGCTGTTGTCCGCGACTTTTCAGGAGCATTTTTGAGTGGTCCCTTTTGAGTGAAATAAACGCACAGCGCCTTAGCAACCGCGGTTGAACGCCACTGCCTGATGTCGCCATGCCATGATGATTATTGGCTTTGCGTCTAGCCCACGTTATTTTAGCTTAGGTTCTGTTAGCGTAAAAGGCATTGGTGGCGGGGCGTATACGCCATAAGGATTATTGTCTGTTCGTCCCGGTCATGTTTGGTTAGGTTAGGTTAGCGTAAGAGACGTTAGGGTAGCGCAACTTCTCATTGCGGTCACAGGGGCGTCGAGTGTCACCAGCAGCCTTTCAGCCATTTGCGTTCAACCGCGGTTGCTAAGGCACTCTGACTTCAAGATTTTCAATATATCCGGCCCAGCCTCTACTACGCTCCCTACTGCTCCCACGGAAACATTTGTGATGTTATTTTCAAGGTCAGGCACATACCCGGGAGGGAGGGTGTGCCCCCCCCTCGCCGTCATCAAACGGCATACCCCTCCCCCCCCTTTCCGCCACCCATACCGCCACTCCTCACACACATTCCTAAAGCGCCCACAAATATACTTGCGCTTGTTGATTAACTTGGAAAGTTCTGCCAGTTCTATTCTAGCTGTAGTGTTAGAGGCTTTAATACATTTGCTGCCTTTTGCAGCGAAAGCAGTGTATGACTAATTTCCGCAGTTTTTTTTTTTTTCGGTGTCCGTTAACAGAAAAAATCATGTGGGCCGATCCTGGTGATAGTGCAAAAAGGGTCCAAGATTAATGGCACATACCTCTGTGGACTCGGGAACCTATATAACACGCCCTTTGGAATCTTCGGGATGGGTCCACGTATGAGGAGTGCTTAACGCCTGCTTCACCTCCACCGCGAGTCGGCCCGGCATTGCACTACCTTCGGGATGGATACACGTATGGCGAGCACCTCCGCCGCAGGTGGGCCCGGTAACATCTTCGGGCCGATCCGCAGCGGAGGTGAAACACAATTGCTTTTCGTTTGAGAGCTTTGACCATCGTCAGCTTTCGCTGCCATTCCATCTTCACAGAGTGGAATGGTTGTCAATTTTTTCACTCCTTTTGGATGGCTGTAGGTGTGTGGAGGCCATGCAGGTGTGACGTAGGCCATATAGGTGTAGGTGTGATATGGCCTGGGGTGTGGAGGCCATGTTTTCTCATCGATTCGGTGCCTGCGCGATTAACTCAAGATGAATTCAATCGAATCCCGGCCACGGCGGCCGCATTATGGGGGCGAAATGCGAAAACACCCGCGTACTGAGATTTAGGTGCGCCTTAAAGCACCCCAGGTGGTCAAAATTTACGGAGTCCTCCACTACGGCGTGCCTCATAATCAGAAAGTGGTTTTGGCACAACCCCATAATTTTTTTTTAAAATATGAATTCAGTTGTCACCATCTATTGCAGCAGGCAGGGCGTAGTTCATTGTTTTAATTAAAATATTTTATTTTATTTATAATTCCCAACACAATTTTTATGACATGTATCTATTCAACGATCACGCGAATCGCTGTTGCTTCGTTAGTTCAACCTTCTTTTTTTCCAGGGGCCAGGAAAGTGATTCGGTTCGTAGTCAGCTGGTCTGTATGCTCCTGCAACGAGTTGCACCTACTCATAGGAGGTGTTGGTCGAGGCCGGAGAAGACGCCAGTTGCCTTTAACTTTTCCTTTTGCTTCATTATTTCCTCGAGTGACAGCTTGCCGCTACACTGGCAGATCCTCGGAACCATATTTCCGCGATATGGGGTAGATAAGGTGGAAAATAAAATATTGCGAAACATCGTCCATCATATATATCAGACCCTGCAATAACGGCTCAACCCATATGCAATATGACTGTCACCCGGCCGTTACCTCGTCCGGTTTTTCCCTAATTGTGCAGCACTTTTCGTGCAAAACTGGCAACTGGAAGCAATTAAGAGTCGCAAGGCGATGAGAAATTAAGCGATCTGCTAAGGGAGAAAGCCAGGGCAACAGCCAAACAGGAGGGAAAATCGAAAATTGTTTGTAGAAATATTTATAGATTATCATCTTTTTATTTAAAAAGGAAGTAGAGAAAATGCCGCCGGAAGTGGAGAATAATTCCGTGTGTTTTGAATGACGCTTCTACAGTTATCAATTGAGCCGCCTGACGTAGCCACATCCATGCTGTGCTAATGTGCCATGGGTGTTTTTCTAACCTTCCGCGATGGGCGCAGTGCGTCTAGAACCGCAGCGTCCTGCGCTCTAGGCGGTTGTACGGGACTGGTGACCACGCATCATTACGCAACTTGCTAAATAACAACACGAGTCGGTTTTGGCACTCGGTAGAGCAGTAAACGAGGAATCCAAAAGAACTGATTGTTCCGCAAATAATATACATTTCTCTATACTTTTTCCAGAGCTAATTCGAAAAACGCTACTAGAAATCTTTATTTTGCACTTTCGCTCGTTAACTTGTTCTTGGCAAGGTTCTTCCTGTGCATCTTTCATGCACGAGTCTATTTGATGTGGTTCTTTGTTTGCCAAGAAGATGTATATCTCACAGGCGTACCTGTGAGACACACGTTATTTGAATTCTCTTGAGCGGGTTTACGCGTCTTTATGGTGAATGGTGGGCATTATTCACATTTGTACTAGTAAATGTACCCTACCCCTCATTTGCATAGAAAAGTTGCCTTCGGTTGCCCAGTGCCTAGGCAGAGTCATATTAGGCATGTATTCAAGAAGCAAAACTCGCGCCCGCTCCATCCCGCTCTTACTTGCGCCTGCGCACAAATGTTGGGCGATCCCTCAAAAGACCGTCTCCTCGCAGCGCCGCATGAGCGCCACAAAACAGCACGTCGCTGCATTTGTAAAAAAAATCAAATTTGTTTAACAAAAATTTTGTATTTGTGTAGTACTAAAATAAAATTTATATATAAAAATAAGATATTGAACAATGAGAACGTATTTTTTCCCTATTAACAACATATTATCTGCGCCCTCTTCAAGGAAGTGTTGACATTAGGAAATTGGATTAATGTGCTGTCCTCGTCAGTCTGTAGTCCGCGGTGGTTAGCAGTCACGGCGGTCGCAGCAGTGTTGTTCCGCGTTTAGGCAATATATCTCTGCCAAGCTTTTCTCGGAAAAAGGTGAGCTACAGGCTGATATAAATTATAACACAATTAGTCGGTTCACTTTAGTGGTTGATTCTAATTACGATACCGTACAATAGTTTTCCATGGTGTCTTTTACTGAGACCTGAGCATACCATCTCGATTTTAAGAATATCTACAGATTGCATTTTAATATACTTGCTGCCACTGCTACTCGACGTTCATAATGATTCGTATTAGCACACGATAGTTATGTTTGGTTGATTGCATTGCTGCGGTTAACCAATGCGTGCTTACGATTTTTTGTGAAAGTTCGTAGGTCTGTCAGAATTGGAGGTGAATAAGCAGTTGGTTTTGACTTTGTTCCTTTGCGATTTGGTCTAGGTAAGCTGTCTGAGACAATGAGTTCTTCGGAGGAAGTATCATGGATATCGTGGTTCTGCGGACTACGAGGGAACGAGTTTTTTTGCGAGGTAAGCTTACGACCGGCTGTCTTGTTGCTTCTGTCGGCAGGCCGCATGTACGGTTCTTCAAAAGTTTTCGGACACTCTTACGACCGTTGTAACATTCCAACTTTTAAAATTGTTTAAAGATCGTGAACCTTCGATTTCCTGAGATGTTAGACTGGCGAATCAGCAGCAGATTTCTCGTAACAGGCTCGAACGAGTCTACAGTCGTTTTTTTAATCCAAATGGGCAGTATACTCTTGGATTACAGAAAGGCTGTCAAGGTTTTCATGTATAAAACGTATACAGGGGGATAATATTTAAGTTCTATGGAATTTTAGAAATTGCCTGTTGCAGATAACAGAATTCTAGTCCTTGAGCTGAATTAGAGGCGAACATTACTTGCAAGAGAAATAGAAACACATGTTCAAATAGTTAACAAAAATTTACTTTATTTTATACATTGCAATTTACGAATTGTAGCCGGTGAGCTTGCAAGGCGTATTCTCTTGGAATGAGTTTCCAGAATAGCACCAGTTCGTAGATATGCATCGTCAAACTCGCCTTAAAAATCAAATCAATTTTATTCTCCAGTTTACATGCTGGATGGTCATTTTGGGTTAAAAGCCACAAACATAGCGTGATGTGACCCAAAAGACCAGGTACAGCAAACAGTATGTGTGGATGTACAGTAATTTACGTGTATCGCTGGAATTCTTCATGAACGGAATGGCTGCGAACTGAAAGACTGCAGCATTATTTCCATCACGGAGAGTTACTCGCATTTCCACTTACTTTTTTAACAAAACATTATTTTCTGCATTGAAGCACAAAAGTAACTGGACCACCCATGTATTTTGTCCCAGGTCTTGGGAAATAATATCTTGAAACTGGTGTCCTCCTGAAAGTCCATTTTAAGTGAATACATCTTGCAAACTCACAGGCTACAGTTAATAAATTGCAACATGTGCCATAAAGCAAATAATAAAAAAGCTGAGTTGAATATGTTTCAATTTCTCGTGCTAGTAATGTCTGCCTCTTTGAATAATACAGCTCAAGGATAAGAATTACGCTGTATACTATTGGTGATTTTAAAAATTCCGGGAAACTTAAAAATGATCACCTCGTATAATATATCCATGGCAGTCTGTTGTATAGCAGAATATTGCGAGTTGAATTCCTGGTCATGGTGGCCGGATTTTGAGGGGACGAAACACAGAAACGCTAGTTGTATTTGCATTTGGGTGCATGTTTAAGATTGACAAAATTCACCTGGAACACTCCATTACATTGTGTCCAGTGTATTTGAGCGAAGAAACAGCGCTTTCGAATAGGACAAGAGGAGACGACAGACACTAGCACTGCCCTTGCTCCACTCAAAAGCACTGTTTCCTTACCCATGTATGTACCAACTGGTCCAAATGAGCACACTGTTGAGCCTAGTGTATCTTTTGGATGTGAAACCTTGTCATAACTTAAATAACTCATTCTTGTTAGGTTCATATCGTGGCTGAAGGGGGAAGCGAGTGACAGCGCTGAACAACGGGACGGGACTGAGACAGATAAAGCGTTGCGCCTCAGCACTTTATCTGTTTCGGTCACGTCCTGTTGTTCAGCGCTGTTACTCATTTTCTTCAGACATGTACCAACTAGCCCAAGTTAGCATGTTATTGTGTCTGAAGGGGATTTTTGCTGAATGATTATTAATTTTTTTACATCAACAGCAGTTCTAAAATAAGAAAAAAGGCTGATCGTGTTCATCTTTTTTTTTTTTGTCACGCTTTAGTTCAGGCAAGGCCATGATGTCCTGAAAGGGGAAAAAAATTGAGTAGTTACACCTGCGATTGAACCAACAATCATTTGTTGACAAACTGAGCTTTCCTATCACTACGCCATGGCCACTTTCCTCTAGGTTGACAGGTAATACTTGCATCACTAGTTTTCCCACATCATAAGGAACATTCACACCGGCAACTTGAGGAGCTTGCGCGATCATTTAAGACTGACAACCAAAAGGTGACTAAAGGCGACCCATGCTCACACTGGTAAAAGTGACTGGCTAATAGCCATCTGCACACAATTGCATCTCCACATAAAATAAGTATCAGTGTATACAGACATCCTGCTCCTACACATCTGATTGGTTCAGCAGTTTTGCAACTGCAGTTGTGCGACAGAAAAATGTAGCAGCGAGTGACTGGCACAAATTGGGCGCTTTTCTGACACCATGAACCCGAGCAGATAGGGGTCGGATCCTCCCACGTCTAGCCATGCACAGCTTAGCCGTGTTCGAGGACAGGGGATCCTGGAGGTTGAGGCAGTGCCAGGTGTGTGAACCTTTATGAACCCTTGGCGGAGGCAGCATACCTACCACCACCCGGGGGAAATTAGTAGTTTCCTTTTCCTCTCCTTCTCTCTGACCTTCATCTTTCACTTTCTAACTCCTGTCTTCTGTTCACTTTGTTTAACTTCCAATTTTCCAGCAGCAAAGGTTCACCTGGTGTAGTTTATCCAACATTGGGTCTCCTGTAAGTTATAGTGGCTACGTACAGCTGGTGTCTGCATTTCCTTTGGGTCTTCTAGCGTCCCTTTGTTGGGCTTGTTGGTGGGTGGCTGGCATAGCCGCCGAAATGAAGTAGATATTTATAGATTTATTAACCATCCCTTGTCTGCCTCATTGCCCTCTTACCAAAAGAGGGCACACTACATAAATGTTGCAGTTTTTTGGCCATTGCAAAGAAATGGCTCCATGATTTCACATTATTCATAGCGAGAACCCTGAAAAGACTGTAAAAATGATCTCACCTTTCACTGTTGTCAAATGTCTTAACCGATCTAGAAGGTGACGAAAAGGGCCAGTGGCGACCTCCTCCTTTCAGGTTCGCGACCACCACTATCATGGAAAACTCTCAGAGTCTCATAGCATTCGTTGATGTATGAATCACGGTGACCCCACACCGATCAATGAACACATCCAAAGGAGTAATTTCTGATGGATACCTTTCGAACTTGACCGAAGTAGAGCTTCTAGAGGACTGGAAGGAACAAAATATGACACAAGTACAAAAAATAAAGATTAAACAAGACAACATTAAAATTCCCATGAAGCATCTAATCCTCACATTTGGCTCCAGTACTCTTCCAGAGACTCTCGAAACTGGATGTACTAAAATCGGAGTGAGACTGCATATTCCGAACCCGCGTAGAGGTTTCAAATGCCAAAGGTTCGGCCATGGCTTGCAAAGCTGACGAGGCCGACTGACCTGAGCAAAATGTGCTGACCATGAACACACATCTGACAACTGTAGTGGCGTGCTCCACTGTCCAAATTGCCATGGTGACCATACAGTGTATTCTCGATCCTGCCCTACGGGGAAAAAGGAAAGACATCAGCACACTAAAAGTAAAAGAAAACATATCTTTCCAGGAAGCATGGAAGCGGGTTTCATTCCTTCATACCACAGGGTATGCTGGTGCGGCATGCATGGGGGCAATGCCGCAGCAGACTCCAGCATCGGCCCGACCCACAAAGAGTGTGACTGCGGCAGTGCCACCAGCCCCCCAGGCAACAGCAGTCAGTGCTGCTGGGCAGTCTCTGAAGGAGGGCCCATCGATCTCTGGGATGGTGCCCTCCATGGCCCTGCTTTTCAAGGCAAGGCCTCAAAAACACCCCGCTCGAGTGAGCGGCTCCCAGGAGTCGATGAACACAACTCCAAGCTAGATGGTGCAGCGAGCGCCTTGGGAGAGGTGCGATTCTCGCGACTGTTTCAAGGAAGACAAACCCTCGATTACAGGACCTGAAAAAGCTCCGTAAGCGAACACAGCATTAAAACACTAACAATACGGATGCAAAAGTATAACACTGGTACATGAGAGGTCTGTCCACAACCTCAATGACATTAGTCTACACAAATGCAAAGGTGCTGTGTGTTCGAGACACCTTAAATCTATGGACACAAACCTTCTCCGGCAATACGTCATTTTCCAGAGAGACTGACAAGACGCTTTCGTGTTGTCCGGTAGTGTAGCTATAATAGTCAACAGAGGCGCTGCCTGTCGGCAACTACAACTCCGAACCCCCCTTGAGGCAGTTGCTATCGAAGCAGTGCTATTCGATAAACTAGTCACCATCGCATCTATTTACATCCCCCTTGAGTTATCAACTCTATAGAGCAACATTTTAAAGCTTTATTGATGAGCTTCATCAACCTTATATAGTCGTCGGAGATCTAAATGTGCATAGTACACTGTGGGGCGACTCTCACTGTGATGCGAGAGGAGACACTAATAGAAAACTTCCTATTCACCTCGAGTGCCTGCTTGCTTAACAAGAAAGAACCAACATTCTAAAGCCCTACATATGAAACCTTTTCTTCCATAGACTTAAGCATAGCGTCCAGTTCAATTGGGCCATATCTGGAGTAGGACATGATTAATAATCCTCATGGAAGTGACCATTTCCCCATCGTTTTAAACCTGACAAATCAGGCTGAGTGTTCCACGCAGATTCCTCGATGGAAAGTTGATTCAGCTGACTGGAATAGGTTTTTTAGAACACACATTTGCCCTGGGATCATGTCCGTGCACTTACTACACTCTTAAACAAATGTACACCCTTTGGGGTGTATATTTGTCGCACAACAGTAATCGTCATCTGTCTTACTTGCATTTCCTTTCTTGAAAGCGCTGAGCTCGCTACTTGTCAAGAATGCTCTGTCATGCTGATAATGTGCATGCCATAGAAGTACCGGGCTCGCAGCGTTAAGGAAAGGAAATGCAGACAAGATAGGTGACGTTTGTTGTTATGTGGCAAGATACAACTTAAAGAGTGTAAACTTTTCTTAGAGTGTAATCATCATCTGTCTTGCTTGCGTTTCCTTTCTGAACAATATAATAGACCCCTTACAGTACGACGTCAGAGAAGGTAGATTCACAACAGATCAGCTTGTCTGCATCGAGGCTAATATCCGTGATGCCTTTGTGCATAAACAGTTTTCCTTATCAATATTTTTTATATATGGAGAAGGCATGACACAACTTGGCGTTTTGTAATTCTCAATGATCTGGCTGGAATGGGAGTTCGTGGCAATTTACTGAATGTGATTGAGTTACCTGTCATACCACACATTCTGTGTACAGTTGGCAACATCCTGTCTCGTACATTTACACCGGAGGCTGGTGTACCACAAGGTGGTGTACTGAGCTGTACTCTATTTGGGCTCAAAATGAACTGGCTCCATACTGTTGTATCACATACAATGTTTTATTCTGTATATGTGGATGACATCTAAATAGATATTTATATGCCATTGGCATGTGCTCAGCTGTCATGAGCACATCCCTCTTCACCCAGCATTCTTTCTGAGCCATGAGCCTCGTTTTGATTTTAGAACAGTCTTAAAGTGTCTAGCAGAAGTAAACACCATACAAATTATCTGGCCAAGTTATCTGTAGTGCAGCCTTGCCTTGCAGGCTGCAGCTGCAGTGCAAAAGTTTTCACAGCACATGCCTCTCAGCCCTTGACTTCAAGGACCCTCTTGAAGCACTTGTGCTATTGCATACGTTTTATTATATCGTCTCATCGTAACGGAACTTTTATGTTGATAGCTAACACCGTTAGTCATTGTCAGTATTTTAATACTTGTATATTTTATACAATTTACAGCAACTTGTTTTTAGGCCTTTATACAGCCATGTTACATCTACCATTTGCAACTCATTTAATCATTTCATACATAATACATAGACAATTTATTACCATATGTCATGGCGCTCTTTGGCCATAGCTATAGCTGACCCTTGCGCCATTAAACGCCACACATCACTATCAAAATGGTTGCTTTTGAACAAAGTAACCATTTGCGACAGGTCGCTTTGCGACTGTTGTGGTTGTGCGACCGCTGTCAGTCGCTGGTGTAAATGAGTCTTTACACTGTCTAGAACGAACAAAATTAATAGCATGAGGAGTCTGGAGCAGAGTCATTTATAGAAGAAGGGTTCGGCCATCAGTGGATTCCCAATGTGATTGTGACCCCTCCCAGACAACGCACAATTCTGATTTCATATTCAGGGAAATAGATACAATAAAACTACACCTAGCAACCGGCTTATCAGCAGCACAACATCACGTCAAGACCTTGGGCACAACTCAGCATGTGTCAATATATACATGTCAAGAAGTCTAATGGCCACTGCCAATTTGTATGGGACACTGCACGCTCTGCTTTCTTGTAGGGCTCTTGCTGCCACAGTGCATGACTTCGCCGGAATGACTCACATTCTAACCCTGCCAAGGCAGAGAGAACTCTTGGCCATGATCATGTCTCTACATGTTCTTTCACTGTCTTTTTCGCAACAGCTGTGAACTCATGCATACGAATTGCAGATCCGTCAATTTCAGTGATCTATCATGGCTACACATTGCAGCAGGCAAAATGCTCTGGTGCTATGTGATGACATTTTTTTTCAAGTGTCCTACCATGTGCTCTTGCTTCTTCCAATTGACTGAACTCTTTAAAGTAAGCTCTGGTGTGGAGCATGTACTTGTTTCACCTCACCGAAGGCTTGCACATTGTGCTGGTCAATAGATGGTGCCACAGATGGCGCACATGTGCTACTGCATACAAACCGTGTGGTTACTGCTGCAAGTTGTGGGGCAGGTGCCACCAGAACCAACATTGGCAGTGGTGCCCGCCTTAACAACACATGCAAAAACATTCGCGTTGGGCAGATGCAATCCAGTGTCTACAGTTCATGCATGCAGCATCACAGCTACTCAAAGGAAACTGCACTTTGCATAATAACATCATTGTTATTCAAGAGTTCTACAGATGGCATTGGAGTTCTCTCAAGTTTCCAGAAGCACTTTCAAGATTGGTGCGAATCTCTAAGTGTATCAAGAAGTTGAGGTCTTATAACTGCTGAGTTAAAGAGACTCTAAAGGCAAATATTAAGTCAAGCTAAAGTGATAGATTGGTGCTGAAGAATCTCGAAAGTGTCAAGATTATCGCGAGCGGAGCTTGAGTAATTGAGAAATTGAGGTAAGTGCAGGACACTATTAGAGACTCCCCCGGGACATCCAAGTACTGGCTCGATGACGTAGGCACTACTCATTTAAATTCTCTCACTTGTACTCAACCACTCGTTATAAAAACATAATTGCATTGCATTATAAGACAAAAGAAAATGCTGCTTGTCCCATTGTATCTTTTAGAAAAATGAACTCGTTGGCATTACCCTTGGCAACGACGCGGGCGGTCCAAGCGTTTCATTTTCGCTCAACTCTGTGCCACCCATGCTTTCGCGTTTCAGTAGTTTGCACTGTGCTGCACTGGTTTTGCTGGCTTGCGAAACTCGTACAAACTGCAAGTAGAAGAGAATTCCACTTTAATGTGATGTCGCGGGTTGCCCGAACAGTCCATGCCACTTGACGAAAAGCAGCTGCAGCGGTGAATCCACCGTTCTGTCTTGGTTCAGTTTCTCCATGGCTGCGTGTTTCCATGTTGTGCATGCAAAAGAACGGTACCGCCATCTGTCGGGCGCCGTTTTACTCACTGACGGCAGCAAAGGGTGGCGATGGCACATGCAACGTCGCCTCTCCCCGGTGGGGTGGTGGGAGATTTGAATTGCGATAATGGTATTCAGACCCTCCAGATGTATTTTTCTCGTAAACTAAGTCTTTTCTTGGCACGAAACAAGTGTTGCAAGGTTTCTGAAATAGTATTTAAACAATCCATGCCAGCTTATTTGCCTTTAGTGTTCCTTTAAGGGAATCAGTATTGCTGGAGTCTTTCTTTCAATCTTCGCTCGCCAAGATATTCTTGCTTCACTGCGAAGTAGTAGGCATGAGTACTTTACCATTTATCTTCATTCCAACATAGTTCTAATCATTTGTGCTGTAGATATACTTTTATGATTGGATAATATTTACGAGCATAGAATGCAGTGATGTATCGATACACGTATTGGGCAAATTCAATGTATCGTAAGTGCTTGCAATTCCCACTTTTTAAATGATTTTGATTTTTTTAAATGATTTTGTTTTACAAGTGGAAAAATCGCATCAATCCTGTTGTGAACCCTTTCGATAAGGGTAGGCTATTTTGCATATTCTATGTTGGCTGGTACAAACTGCATGATGGTAAATCTGGTCGTTCCAGATTGACACCTCTTAAAGGGCTCCTCACCAGGCCTTCTTGGAAATCTTGGTTTTACACGAAGTGTTAAAAAGAGCATCCCTTTATGTTATAGCAGTAGGGGGTTGATATGTCCACAGCCATGCAATGAGGCACATTGTTGGATGCCGCTGCTTCCCCATTCCATTCATTGCCACGACTGCAGCAGCACTTGTAAACATGCTCTACATCATAATATTGATATGGAACAGTATTTGCAATGACGAAGAGGCGAGCAGTGAGAAGATGACGATGACGATTGGAGGCTAGCGCGGGCTGTTGCCTCTTGGTGAAGTGCGGCGTATTTCATTGTAAATATACTTGTATATAGCTTTTCGTCTGCGTCTTCCTACATAACATATCTAGTGGAGGTGGACGTTCCCTGTACCTCGTCCCAGAGCTTCGCAGTGGACGGTAAGTCGAGCCTTCCTTCATGGCTCCCGGTGACAACTCGACTCTGCCGGCTCCGACACCTGGTGCCACTTCGACGACCTACATCACTCTCCCAGCTCCCCGTGATCCTGGCGTATTCTCGGGCAAAGATGGGGAAGACGTCGAGGACTGGATCAGCCTGTACGAACACGTCAGCCTCAGTAACCGGTGGGACCCTACTATCATGTTCGCCAATGTAGTCTTTTACCTCGGTGACACACCTCGAGTTTGGTTTCGGACGCACGAAGATGAGCTCATAAGTTGGGATTCGCTTAAGCAAAAGCTCCAAGACTTGTTTGGAAACCCATACGGTCATGAACTTGCCGCGCAGAAGGCGTTATCCAGCCGTGTGCAGACGTCAACGGAGCCCTACGTCACGTACATTCAGGACGTCTTTGCTCTGTACCGCAAAGTTCACGCACATATGACCGAGTCCGACACGGTTTCCCACATCCTCAAAGGCATTGCCGATGACGCCTTCAGCTTGCTCGTTTTCAACAATGTGGCGGCGGTGGATTCAGTTATAAAAGAGTACCACCTGGAACTCGCTAAAAGCCGACGTATCGACCAGCAGTTTGCCCGTCTGCCCAACACCTCAACGACATCTTCCTGTGCCGACGCTCCTCGTCCCAACAACACTGGCGATGTTACCAGGATCGTCCGGCGTGAGATCGAGGCCGCCTATCCAGCTGCCTTCGACTCCAGCTCCTCCAATGCACCTGCAGTCACGGTTTCCCTGATTCAGGCAGTTGTCCGCCAGGAATTTGCAAACATGTGTCTTCACACCATCTGCTCGGCCCATCGCCCTGATACCCACTCGGCTTCTTCAACTCCGCCCCGTCCCGCATCTTATTACCCACCACATTTTCGCGACCCATCTGAATGGCACACTGCTGACGACAAGCCCATTTGTTTTCACTGCCGTTGAACCGGGCACATTTCTCGGCACTGTCGCAGTCGCTGGAGTTCCCGGACCCGGTCCACTTATACTGACTACTCTCGCCCCTCAGGTGGCCTTTCTCGTCCCTATGTTGCACGCTCTGATAATGCCGCCACTGATTCTCCTGCGCCAAACCGCCCCTATTCTCGTTTGCCTTTGCCCCAATGACGACAATCTCGCTCTCCCCAGCCCCGTGGCTCCTTTTCGCCGACTCCCTTCGGACGCCGCTCCCAGCCGGAAAACTAGACGATGCAGCACCTCGAGGTGACACTGCATTGCTCCCTACGCCGCCAAATCCTCTACTGACGTTGCCCACTCATCTGAACCTTCTTGACGTGCAAGTCGATGGTGTTTCTGTATCTGCTCTTATAGACACTGGGGCACATTTGTCGGTAATGAGCGCTGACCTTTGTAATCGCCTGAAGAAAATAATCACGACGCCTGTTGTCCGTGTTGCTGATGGCGGAACAGCCCCCGTAATTGGTATGTGTGCCGCCCGCGTAACCTTCGCCGATTGCTCCACTATCGTGCTATTCACAGTCATTGCTCACTGTCCCCACGACATCATCCTTGGCTTAGACTTCCTCTCCGCACATTTTGCTCTCATCGGTTGTTCCGCCAGTACTGTCCACCTTGACCTGCCTGTTCTGGGTCCCGCTGAGCCGCACTCCAGTCACCTCAGTTCCGTCGACTTTGTTCGCTTGCCTCCTTCGGCACTGACTTACATTGACTTATTGTCATCCCCACCAGTGCCCGACGGTCACTACATCGCGGCTCCTATGCAAGACGTCATACTTGCACACGGGATCACAGTACCTCATACAGTTTTATCTATTACAGCGAATTACGTCTGCCTACCAGTGATAAATTTTGGCTTGACGACACAAGTGCTGCCACGCGGAATGTCTCTGGCCCAGCTTTGCGCATTCGAGGGTCAGTCAGTAGCATCTATTGCAGTAGACGACAATTCAGCCTATCCTCCTCTACCATCGCAGTCGGCAACTTGCACCATCGCCGACTTGCAGAAAATGATTGCGTCCGACATGCCGTCCTAGCATGCACGTGAGCTCTACCGCGTTCTATTTTCTTACGATATTTTTTACTTTAACGATCGTCCTTTGGCCCAAACTACAGCTGTTAAACATCGCATTAATACTGGCGATGCCCCTCCTATTCATCGCCGCCTGTATCGAGTGTCACCGGCTGAGCGTCAAGTTGTTCATGCCGAAGTTAGCAAAATGCTTGCCAAGAACATTATTGAACCGTCATGTAGTCCATGGGCGTCACCTGTTGTACTGGTAAAAAAGGATTGCTCATGGTGCTCTTGCATAGATTATCGCCACCTTAACAGGGTTACGAAAAAGGACGTGTATCCCCTACCTCGGATTGATGACGCCCTTGACTGCCTCCACAGTGCTCGCTACTTCTCCTGTATTGACCTTCGCTCTGGCTACTGGCGAATTTCTGTGGACGATCTCGACCACGAGAAGACTGTTTTTGTAACACCCAACAGTCTCTATCAATTCAGAGGGATGCTGTTCGGTCTATGTAACGCTCCTGCCACTTTTGAATGCATGATGGACTCCCTTCTTCACGGTTTCAAATGGTCCACATGCCTGTGCTACTTGGACGACGTTATAGTATTCTCCCCAACGATCGCTACGCACCTCGAGTGTCTCTCAGCAGTCCTGGATGCTTTTCGTCGAGCCGGCCTGCAACTCAGCGCATCGAAGTGCCAATTCGGCCGTCCCCAGATGACCGTCCTTGGGCATCTCGTTGACGCGAACGGAGTGCAACCGGACCCAGGCAAGATCCATGCTGTAACGCACTTTCGTGTTCCGAACTGTGTCAAGGATGTGCGCAGCTTCATCGGCCTTTGTTTGTACTTCCGCCGTTTCCTGAAAAATTTCGCGGCCATAGCACGACCACTAACCGAGCTTTTGAAAAAAGACGCCCCTTTCCATTGGGGCGATAACGAGGCCTCAGCATTCTTGCATCTAGTCGACTTTCTCAGAACGCCTCCCGTTCTGGCCCACTTCGATCCTTCTGCGCCTACCGAAGTCCGTACTGATGCCAGCGGTCACGGAATTGGCGCAGTACTGGCACAACGCCAGCGCGTCAACGACTGTGTTATCGCTTACGCAGCAGGCTCCTCTCGCCCTCAGAGCGCAACTATTCCATCACTGAGCGTGAGTGTCTGGCCCTAGTTTGGGCGGTTGCAAAGTTCCGCCCATGCTTATATGGCCTTCCCTTTTCCGTTGTCACAGACCATCACGCGCTTTGCTGGTTATGCTCACTGAAAGATCCTACAGGAAGACTTGGTCGTTGGGCCTTACGCCTCCAAGAATATTCGTATACTGTCACCTACAAATCTGGCCGACTACACAAGGACACTGACTGCCTGTCTCGCTAACCGGTAGACGAGCCTGATGACGCTGACAGTAGTACCGCCAATGGCATTTCCTCTGTGTCTGCCTACGCTAACATCGCCGATGAGCAGTACCGAGACCTATCGCTGCGAGCACTCATCGAGCGTCTGCGCTCTACACTTACCGACGCATCCGTTCGCCGATATGTCCTCCAGGGCGGCATTCTGTACTGAAGGAACTTCCTCCCTGACGGATCTGATCTTCTTCTTGTGCCAAAAAACCTACGACAGACTGTGCTCTTTGAGATGCATGACGCACCCACTGCAGGGCATCTTGGTGTAACCTGCACGTACGACCGCATCCGCCGCCGTTTCTATTGGCCTGGCCTCACTCGCTCCGTCTGACGCTATGTTGCTGCCTGTGATCCCTGCCAGCGTCGGAAAACACCTCAGGTGCTACCTGCCGGTCAACTCCAGCCGATCACCGTCCCTGTGGAACTGTTCTTTCGTGTTGGATTAGACCTCCCTGGTCCCTTTCCCACGTCATCTTCTGGGAACAAATGGGTAGCTGTCGCAACTGATTACGCCACCCGATACGCTATCACGCGGGCTCTCCCTACCAGTTGCGCCACTGACGTCGCGGACTTTCTCTTGTGTGACATTATCTTACCTCATGGCGCCCCGCGACAGCTGCTTACTGACCGTGGTCGTAACTTCCTCTCGAAAGTTACCGCAGACATTGTGCGTTCCTCCTCCACTCATCTCAAGCTGCCTACCTCATGCCATCCTCAAACCAATGGCCTGACAGAGCGGCCAAACCGTACTCTTACCGATATGCTGTCCAAGTACGTTTCCGAGGACCACCACGACTGGGACATTGCCCTTCCTTACGTCACATTTGCATATAATTCTTCCCAGGACGACACCGCCGGATTTTCTCCATTTTATCTACTGTACGGTCGCGAACAGACCTTGCCCCTTGACACGGAACTTCCTCCTGCTGCGATCTCAACAGTGAGTATGCGTGCGACGCCATAGTCCTCGCTGACCATGCACGCCAGCTTGCCCGTGCTCAGCTGACGGCCTCTCAAACCACTCAGCAGCGTCAGTACAACGCCCGCCACCGTGATGTACAGTTTTCGCCTGGTGCGCTCGTGCTCCTGTGGTCTCCCTCTCGTCACGTTGGACTTTCAGAAAAGCTCCTTTCGTGATACACAGGGTTCTACCGCATGCTGTGCCAGGCGATGGCTGTGACGTACGAAATTGCTCCTGTGAGTTCAACCTCGTCCTCTACTCTGGCATCTAGTGATGTCGTGCACGTCAGTAGGCTCAAGGCCTACTACACTGCTTCCGAGTCGGGCCTTTAGTCGCTCTGGGACGGCGCTTTTGCCGCCGGGGGTAGTGCTACGGAGCAGTATTTGCAGTGATGAAGCGAGCAGTGAGAAGACGACGGTGACGATTGGAGGCTAGCGCGGGCTGTTGCCTCTTGGCCAAGTGGGGCGTATTTCCTTGTAAATATACTTGTATATAGCTTTTCATCTGCGTCTTCCTAAGTAACAATATGAATTGAATAATGTGCAAATAGAAATGAAACATAAGTAAAGCATACTTAAACAAAAAGCAGGGTGTACTTACTGACAGCTAACTTGCGTACACCAATTTGGGATCGTGTAGGGAAGCCCCAACATTAGTACCAAAGTTCACAGCAGAGTGTCATGCATGCAGTTATGTAGCTTTCTTCTGTGCTGATTTGGAAATATAGTGCCTCATGTGACTGCCAACATCCTCTTTGACTCTATTCATAAAAAGTACATTCTCTTCATTTACTTCCTTCATAATCCCGTTACTCATTTTGGTCACTTGATTTTTGTCCTGAACTGCTGCTGTATAGACTAGCAATGTTTGACTAATGCAAAAATTCTCATTTTAGTTTGTTTTGTGTGTGCATATGTTGTCACTTGCAGGTTGATGAAGATTACATTCAGGACAAGTTTAACTTGACTGGGCTCAGTGAGCAGGTTCCTCACTACAGGCAAGCACTGGACATGATTCTGGACCTCGAGCCAGGTATGTCATTGGTCTTGGTGCTTGTGCTGTTCTCTTCCTGCAGGACATCCTATCCCAGGCTACACATAAACCGTATTCGAGTACTAATTTGTTTTAGTTGAAGGAGCACTAAAAGATAAGAAAATTTTCTCGATCTGTAGGCAGTGCTGCCCTGAACATGTGAGCCAGGCATTATTCCCCACTGCATGCAGCATTGGAATCTTGCATGATAGATTGCTTGCTATGTACTGTGGCTTTCAAAATCCTTACTTTTTTCAACCTTATAGTGTAACGGCTTGTAGATGCCAGTCATTGGACATGCACATTTCCTAATTCTAGGAAACCAGTAAGGGAAAACACTGAAGGGGAAACTTTTCAAAATTTTCTTAGAAATAGAAATGTGGAAATGGTTAACCCATCCTACCCTAACTGTCACTGCTTCTTTGTCACCCTCTGGCCCCTTTGTCAGGTGTCATCCCGGTGGAGAGGAGCCGATGAGCTGATGGGAAACAAGGAAGATAAACATTCTCATTATATCTCCATTCATATTAGGTCCCTTAGAATTTTTTTAGCGGAATATATTTCTTAAAAGGCATTACACTAATTCAAGAGAGTAGCTCAGTTTCAAGAAAAGGTGTTCCAGTGCTCCTTCGATTGCTTGCGATGGCCATTAAGTTTGAGCCACAGGCAAACCTATTCCTAAAAGCAGTGAAGAAGAAACTAGGAATGGGCAAGAATCAGATGTATGCATTAAGAGACAAAGCCGGCAATATCATAACTAATATGGATAAGATAGTCCAAGTGGCTGGGAAGTTCTACACAGATTTATACAGTACGAGTGGCACCCATGACGATAATGGAAGAGGGAATAGTCTAGAGGAATTTGACATCCCACAAGTAACACCGGAAGAAGTAAAGAAACCCTTGGGAGCTATGGGGGAAGACAGCTGGGGAGGATCAGGATACAGCAGATTTGTTGAAGGATGGTGGGCAGATTGTTCTAGAAAAACTGGCCACCCTGTATAAGCAATGCCTCATGACCTCGAGCGTACCAGAATCTTGGAAGAACGCCAACATAATCTAAATCTATAAAAAAGGGGGACGCCAAATACCTGAAAAATTAAAGACCGATCAGCTTACTGTCCGTTG
Source organism: Dermacentor variabilis (assembly GCF_050947875.1). Lineage (NCBI taxonomy): Eukaryota > Metazoa > Arthropoda > Arachnida > Ixodida > Ixodidae > Dermacentor > Dermacentor variabilis. The sequence continues at coordinate 101,210,495 of NC_134568.1, forward strand.
CCTACAAAGTATTTACTAAGGTAATCGCAAATAGAATCAGGAACACCTTAGACTTCTGTCAACCAAAGGACCAGGCAGGATTTCGTAAAGGCTACTCAACAATAGACCATATTCACACTATCAATCAGGTGATAGAGAAATGTGCGGAATATAACCAACCCTTATATATAGCTTTCATTGATTACGAGAAAGCGTTTGATTCAGTCGAAACCTCAGCAGTCATGGAGGCATTACGGAATCAGGGTGGAGACGAGCCGTATGTAAAAATACTGAAAGATATCTATAGCGGCTCCACAGCCACCATAGTCCTTCATTAAGAAAGCAACAAAATCCCAATAAAGAAAGGCGTTAGACAGGGAGATACGATCTCTCCAATGCTATTCACAGCATGTTTACTGGAGGTATTCAGAGACCTGGAGTGGGAAGAATTGGGGATAAGAGTTAATGGAGAATACCTTAGTAACTTAGGATTCGCTAATGATATTGCTTTGCTTAATAACTCAGGGGACCAATTGCAAAGCATGCTCACTGACCTGGGCAGGCAAAGCAGAAGGGTGGGTCTGAAACTGCAGAAAACTAATGTTTAACAGTCTCGGAAGAGAACAGCAGTTTACGACAGGTAACGAGGCACTGGAAGTGGTAAGGGAATACATCTACTTAGGGCAGGTAGGGACCACAGATCTGGATCATGAGACTGAAATAATCAGAAGAATAAGAATGGGCTGGGGTGCATTCTGTAGGCGTTCTCAGATCATGAACAGCAGGTTGCCATTATCCCTCAAAAGAAAAGTGTATAACAGCTGTGCCTTACCAGTACTCACCTACGGGGCAGAAACCTGGAGGCTTACGAAAAGGGCTCTACTTAAATTGAGGACGACGCAATGAGCTATGTAAAGAAGAATGATGGGTGTAACGTTAAGGGGATAAGAAGAGAGCAGATCGGTTGAGGGCACAAATGCAAGCTAATGACATCTTAGTGGAAACCAATAAAAAGAATTGGGCATGGGCAGGGCATGTAATGAGGAGGAAGGATAACCAATGGTCATTAAGGTTTACGGACTGAATTCCAAGAGAAGCGAAGCGTAGCAGGGGCCGGCAGGAAGTTAGGTGGGCCGATGAGATTAAGAAGTTTGGAGGGACAACATGGCCTCAATTATCACATGGCCGGGGTAGTTGGAGAAGTATGGGAGAGGCCTTTGCCCTGCAGTGGGCGTAGCCAGGCTGATGATGATGATGATGACGACAGGCGACCCATGAGTGCCGGGCCCAATTTCAAGGCTTTTGGCACTCTTAAAAACTTGCTGCGCCATCTAGAACACAGTCTAAATAGTATACTTTCATTTGCTGTCCATAGCGAAATATTTTTTTTTTGCCTGTGGAGGCAATTTTAAATGAGTGCACAGAGGTGCATACCCAGGGACTAGGAAGATAGCAGACATTCCAGTAGCCAAGCACTCACAAGAACGATGTCAATCTTTAGTTTCTACTGTGACCTCAAATGGTTACTTGGATCATGTACTAGTAGCAATCAGTCTGAAAACCAAAATGAGTCTGCCAAGATTTTGTTTTGTAATTCGTACGATGGAGGCTTCTAAAACCAGCCGGAACTATTGTCAGCTATTCGACAGCGAGTTTCTTTTTCTCCCTGTTGATGACTGGCTGATTTCATGTGCCAACTGAGATGTCTTAAAGATGTTGCCAATATTATACTTTATTTTCAGTGCCTCTATGGCATATGCTGTAGGTTTGCTGCTGCTAGCCTAACAGGCTGTGACGATTTGCCCAATATTTCTGGTACCTACTAGAATGAGACTGTTCACACCAGGCAGAAAAAAATTGTTTGTAGCTCATGTCCATTATGAGCTTGAACATTTAACTGCACCATAGAAACATTTTGTATATTTAAAAACATTTTCTTTCTTCTTTTTATGTTGTCAGCATAACATTGTAAACATTTGTTGTACTTTTCCGAAAACTGTTTTTCACAAGCTTATTACACATTACACTCTGACATGTATTCTTGAAATTTAGATCTTTAGAAAATACCCTTATTTCTTGCTTTTGCAGCCTGGTTGCTTCAGTAGATGAGGGGCATTGCTTTACCATTTCGCAGAGTTGAGGAAGTTGGAGCTGAGGCTTGTTTGAGAATAAGAAGAGTCAGAATACCCAGGAAAGACGCCCTCTCATGTTGAATGCCACACTTCAACCCACAAGGGCTTATTAATGAAATCAAGAACTTGATGAAAACTTGTCTGGTTGGGATGCTCATAGTCAAGGGTAAAACGGACGCCGACCAAAAACATTAAAAGAAAAGAAACCAAGACGTTTTGGCTCCAATACGGGTTCCTTGTTCACAATGAAAAAAAGTTTTTTTCATTTTGTACAAGGCCCTCGTATGGGAGCCGAAACGTCTTGGTTTTTTTTTCTTTTAATGTATTTGGTCGGCGTTCGTTTTAACCTTGACTAGGGGGCTTATTATTATGTAAGCAGCCTGATGTCTGCCCAAAATTTTTAGTTGATCACCAGGGTCATTGGGGTCAGTGTGACAGATGGTGGTCATTATGGAATTGCATGGGGGTTGTTCATCTTGCAGGAGTGTGATTAAGGTCACTGTTCGTTGCTCTTGGTAACACCACAGAAGTATCTTGAGTTCTGCATAGTTGGCTGACCATCTCCAGTGTAGACCCTCTTTTCACGGCAATCCCATGGGCGCGCCACCATGTTTGATCACATGGTGACGCATCCATTGGTTGCCTTGGCTTCCTCTGTGTTTACAATGGATGTGCACCAGCGTGGCTCATCAAAGCCCTGTTTTGGTGGATATCATAGACAGTGACCGGGTGGACGATACGAAGCTTTGGCCACAGCTTTAGAAGATATCTAAGTGCTTTTTGAGCTCACTGTGCCTTGTCCAAACAGTGCGAGCAGCGTGTATGGTGCTTGTACAAGTAGCGGAGCTAGAAATGTATTCCATGTTGTCCAAACTTTTTGCTTCTGAATTAAATCAGGATTATACTGTCTATTGCTATTCATTTTTTAGTTGCCAATCATTTGAACCAGTGGCTTGTCCTGTTTCTGACTCTGTAACCTTCCTCGGTGTGGTTGCTGTCTGATTATATTTTTTGCTGATCACTCGTGAGTGTGATCAATTGTGGTAAATTTGTTCTCACCGCACACAATTAATGCTTGAAACGTAGATGTTCTGTATTTTGTAATAGCTTTTAGCAAAGACGTATTTTTGCTAGTCACTTGCTTACTCTTTGGGCTGTTACGCATTGTTCAGCTTCGAACATTCACGAGCTGTCGATGTTGTCATCCATGCTTCAGTACATTGATTCAGTTCACTTATTCTTGATACGTAAGTGATAGAGTGGTCATAAATCTTAGTGTGTTTAGGGTGGATTTGGGTAGATAATGTGCAAGAAGCCTAGTACTACGCCAGGAAATGGCGTTCCTCCTTTGTCACTGTGTAAAGAGTGGTACTCGCTCTTGTTGACGTTAGGAGGTTGAAATCCTTTCTTTAGGGGTTAGCGATACAATGCAGGCAGATGAGTGAATTTTTTTTATTCTCATGGAAAGTCGTGCTTTGTGAAGGGCCAGGAAACAGGCAGTCCTTGTGTAGCAGCAGTCCGTGAACTTGGCCACACAGATTCATTCGATTCCTTAAAGGGACACTAAAGACAACTATTAAGTCAATGTATACTGTTAAAATACCATTATATAAATCTTGCAGCGTTTGTTTCGTGACAAGAAAAGACTTAGTTTGAAAGAAAATCGCACCTGAAGGGTCCAAACGCCTTTAGCGCAATTCAAATCGCCCGCCCCTGAGAAGGGGAGTGGTGACATTGCATATGCCATCACCGCTCTTTACTGCCATCGGTGAGTAACACCGACCGACAGACAGCACTACAGTTTTTGCACAAAATGCAAATGTGTGGCCATGGAGAAAAGCGAGCCAAGCTGGATTCACTGCTGCAGCTGCCTTCGGTCAAATGGCGTGGGCCAATAGGGCATCCTGTGACATCAGATGGACGTGGAATTCTCTGCTACTTTTAGTTTGTGTGTTTTGCGAGCCAGCAAAACCAGCACAGCACTTTGCGATAACGAAACTACTGAAACGCAAAAGCGTGAGCGTCACCGAGTTGAGCAAAAACGAAGCTTTTTGGCCGCCTGCATCTTTGTAAAGGGTAACCTCAATCAGTTCTTTTTCTAAACATCAAGTAGAACTGGACAAGTAGCGTTTTCAGCCATATTATAATGCAATACAGTCAAATCTCGTTAATTCAAACATGTTTAATTCGAACTTCCGGTTTATTCAAACTGACTCTGTGGTCCTGTCAAAGTTATGTGTATTCCAATGGGCAAAACAGCCCGGTAATTCGAATGCACAATTATATGCGATGGTTAATTCGAACGTACCACGCTCCGACATTGTACTCTGCAGTGCGTCAAATCACACGGCGGCGCCTCCAACCTGCATTGCCCTGACCCTGCCATAAAGGAAAGGCCATAAAGGAGAGATCCCTCAATGCCGCATTTGGGGAAAAAAAAAAACTGTGGCGGAAATTTTACCCTCTCTCAAATGGCAAGGTCGCTGTTTCTGCTTCGTGCTGTAATGCCCCAGCCACACTAGCGGCAAAACGGGCGCCACGGGAGGGATAGGTCCTGAAGGAGACCATAGTCCTGGGCCAATTTTTCGTGGCTCGCCAGGGCGGCATGCAAGCCACGAGCGGAGGACACCGATAAGAGTGGCCCCAACAGTGACGTAAGCGCGGGAAACTGGCATCATCCAGACTATCCCGACCGCTCTATTCGTACTCACATCTGGTTCAGCCAGACCGCTTGTTTCGCACTATTGTCTGCTCATGTCAGTTCTCGCTTGCGCTTGTTTTGGTTGGCTTGGTTGGTCTCGTTGGCGTTATTTTTTTTCAGTGACGCGCCTAAATTGAGATGTCCAGATGGAAAGGTTATTGAAGACAGTGCATCATATCCAATTCTGTACTACAAGACAGACCCTGAATACAAGGGTGCGAAGGCAACAATCTGTACCTCCTTCTCCTTGTGTTTTTACACAGCGACGCCGCAACAGAGGGGAGCATACCAACATAATTATGATCAGTGGTAATGACTTCGTCATCTTGATAAGACATGACTCGCGTTAAGAATGCAGTGCGAAGAATGTAAACACAGCACCAATCTGTCAGTATACGAAGGAAAAAACACGCGAGCATGCAGAGGGAAGCAGCAGCGGTGACCTAGTCCTGCCTTGGCAACTTCGCTGCTTTGGTGGCAGTAGGTGGCAGTTTAGGTGGCAGAGGTAATTAGCGCCATCCAGCAAGCTGGTGGGAAAGCAAATTCACTTTCCTCCTGCCCTTCCTCGCATCTACGCTCACTTCGCCCTCCTTCTCAACTCCCTCGTAACTCCCTCACCTTCCACGATCTGCACGCTCGTGCGCCTCTGCGCCGGCGCCAGGGCCAGTTTAGCCCGCTCCTTGAACTTCCGTTTTCTGCCGTTATCGGGGAGCGAGCGTTGGCCAGTGTGGGTAGTTTCAAGGTCCTTGCTCGCTTTGTGCTTGCACGCCACCATATTTCACGACTCGCAGCGTTTGTGCATTGTGCTATGGTACACGAATACTTCAAGAACAAGTCCTTCTTTTAATTCTAACAAATTTTCGGGCCCCTTCGAGTTCGAATTATCAAGATTCGACTGTACAATGATCTTTTTATTAGGAGACATTGTTTATAGTGACAGAATTATAATGAGGAGTGCCTTTGCCATCAGGCTAGTACTTGAATGCCCTGGGTGGGCCACAAGTTGTTACCTCAATTTCTCGATTACTAAAGCTTTGTTCGCAATAATACTGATGCCTTTAAGATTCTTGAGCATCAATATATTAATTTAGCTTGACTTTATGTTTGCCTTTAGTGTCCCTTTAATATGCCTATCACTATTTTTGCAGCCAACTTGTGCACAGATCTTTCCCTCTACTGTTCTCCATTTTCCAGTGTGAATGGAGCACAAGCATTAGCAATTCCTCAGTTGTATTTCTGACAGCTGTTTGGACACTAGCAGCGTGGAAGCAATAATGGTTTCGCATTAATGCACACTTTCACCTGAGGCAATCCCTGGTGTGCCGCCGGTAGCGCCATTTTGTTCCTTTGAAGCAAACTACTCCGCGAAAAGGGTCTATTGACGTTTCTTCCAAGGCCAAGGGGTGGATTTCTGGTGCCCACCACCGTGATAAAAAAGATATCTAGAGCAAATAGTTCAGTATTTAAACAATAGTGCACAACCTTATTAATGCTATGGTAATTCGGGAGAGTGTGTGACATGCTGTTTCCTACTCATATGCTCCAGATGATGAGCTGGATGACAACCCCAATCAGAGTGATTTGATAGAGCAGGCTGCGGAGATGCTCTATGGCCTTATCCATGCCCGTTACATTCTCACAAACAGAGGCATTGCTCTCATGGTGAGTGCACTAGTTTTGCTTATAATTGTGTGATGGCTGCATATGAAATGCATGCTTGCACATTTGCATATTAAGTATTGGTTCATGCACAATTTAATATGCAAGGTCTGTCTGGAAAGTAATGGAACTGGGTCTAGTATGGTAGGCTATAGGCAAAATAGGAATATGCTAATTATTTAGTCAAGTTATGGTTGTATATAACTGTAAGCTCAGCTTTATGCAGCTATTGACTTTTTTAAAATAGGTTTTCTTGCATTGTTGTCTTAGCAAGCCATTCAGCTGTGAAAATGAAGGAATGAACCATGCGCATGAATGAACAAATCAACCTAAAATTTCTGGTTCAGCGAAGAAAACCTCCATCAGAAGCGCTCCAAATTTTTTGGCAAGTGTACGGCAATAACACCATGTCATGTACACATGTGTTGAGTGGCAGAATACGTTCAGAGAACGGTGCAAAGAAGCGGAAGTTGACTTAAGCAGCGGGAGGCCTTTAATAAGCAGGAATGATAGAACGTCGAGTTTGTAAGGCAGGGGTTGTGTACTGATTGTCAGTTGACTGTTTGAACGATCGCCAGCCAGTTGGACATGTGGAAGAGCAATGTTTGGAAGATAATCACTGAAGCTTTGTGCATGCAAAAAGCCTGTGAAAAGATGGTGTGACGGCTGCTGAATTCAGATCAGTAGGAGTTCCGCATGAGTGTGTATCTGAATATCGCACGTCTACTGAACCAGATTTGCTTTGTCGGGTCATTACTAGTGATGAGACATGGATACATTTTGTTAGTACCAAGCGCCAGTGCTGTCAGCGGAAGTCTTCGTTGTTGCCGAGGCCAAAGAAGGCAAGGCAGTCCAAGTAAAAAGTGAAAGTGATGCAGATCACGTTTTTCAATGTCAAAGGCATCGTCCATAGCGAGCTTTTGCCACAGGGCCAGACGATAAATCTGAAAGTTTACAAAGATTTTTTGTGGTATTTGCTTTGCTCAGTACGGGAAAATAAACTGTAGTTATGGTGGGACAAATCATCGCTCCTGCACGAAGACAGTGCACGAAGCCACAACGGCCTCAGCATCCGGCAGTTTCTGGGCAAGAGGAACAGTGCCGTCATAGAACAACCTCCGTATTTCCTTGATTTTGCCCCCTTGACTTCATTTATTCCTCAAGCTTGAGGGAATTATCAAGGGAACCCATCTTGAACGCTGTCAAGAGGAGGCTGTCAAGAGGGTCTTAACGACAGAGCTGGAGAACATACCAGAAGAATATTTGCAGCAGAGCATGGAGGCCTGGCAGAGAAGGATGGAAAATTGTGTTGCACTGGAGGTGGTTACAGTGAAGGAGACATGGCATAGTTTGTCGTTTGGCACGGAAAGAAATTGTTGGTGACACCAATTGTTGCTTTTCAGCCAGACTACGTTTAGTCATGATTTGCTCCATCCCACCCTTGCACTCGTAAGCCAACTGACTACTTGATATTGAATATGGTTTGCAAGCTTATACACAATACACTACAAGATAGGTCTGTAAAGGTTGATCCCTGCATTCCACTTATGATTGATTTCTAATCATTTTTTATTTTGATTACAGTGAAATCCCAATAACTCGGAATCTCTTAATTCAAAGTGATAGATAACTTGAACTGCTTTGTTGGTCCTGGCAAAACCCTATGTATTTGAATAGGGAAAAACACTCCCATGAAATTTCTGGTTCGGATAAGAAAACCTCCATCAGAAGCGCTCCTAATTTTTCGGCAAGTGTACGGCGATAACACCATGTCACGTACAAGTGTGTTTGAGTGGCAGAATAAAGTCAAACTCTGAAAACTGCGCTACAGATAATGCCAACAAAATTCCTCATACTTGTGGTAGAAGTTTCTGGCAAACCTGAGCCTCAGGTAAAGGTTCAATGCATCACTAGCTACTGTAATGTCGCAGGCCGAAAAAATCGCTAGGGCAGACTCGCGGTGGAGCCGAAACCGAACTGGAACAAGCAGTGCGACATGCACTCTTCTTTCCTATCCGGCTTAAAGGGCCCCTCACCACCTCTGGCCATTTTGAGCTGACAAGCGCAGTGCATACAATGCATTCCCACGATTGTCTCTGCCAAGTATTACATCACTACGCGCTGCCGGAAAAGCTGAAATTTCAAACCAAACTGCATTTGCCCTTCGAGGGCGCCGCATGCTCAGCCAGAGAAGTGACGTATATGTGAAAGCGCACCTACATACATGTTTGTGCTGTGATGTTGCTCATATTGACATGTGACTTCAATAGTTATTCAAGGCAACATCTGTTATTTGTGTAGCCTGTTGCTTTAATAGCCAAATTAAAGTTTAGAGAAATAACCAAACACACAAACCAAATGACTGCGTGTTTTTGTTTTAGTTCGTTTTGTAGCAAGAGAGATGTGCTTTCGTTTCGTTTGCTTGTTCCAATGTCATTCAGTTGCACGCAGACAATGAAACGGTGTCATTTTCTACCATGTTCCAATGTGCAATAATGCTCTGTGATCCATTCGCATCTGCCTCAGTGTTTGTGTAGCACTGACTTATGCCGTTAGTCAGGTGTCCTTGTGCACAGCGAAAAAAATTGTGCGCTACGCGAAATAATACAAACGCAACAGCTTGCACGCGGCACTGACAATGGAAGTGCGCCATGCAGCAAGAAAGTGATGGAAAAAAAGGTGGGGCTCGTGACGTATGCGTCCCGTGATCCTCAAGTTTCATTATGGCAGAATAGGGGGAAGAATTTCGCTTGCGGAGGCTAGACTGGGCAAGTAGAGAGTCTATGTTAACAGTGAAGCTTGCATCCTGAGATCATGGGTTTGTGGCACTGAAATATTTCTCTCTGCTATTAGACAGTTTTAGTTTAGCATACGCTATACCGTTGCGTACTCTATAAAATAGCGGGTCGTCAGTGCGCATGCGTAGAACGCTAAACGACCCATAGCGTATAGCGTACGCACGCTATTTCTCAGATTTAGCGTTAGCGTCGTTGCGTGGTTTGCGGAGTTTGCGTAAAACATGACGGCGGTCCCAGCTGCCCGCTTCGAGTTGAATTTCGCGTTGCTTTTGTAAAATGCACTTCATTCGTAGCCATATGACTGTGTAAACAGCTTTCGCTTAGTCTCAGGCCGCTTCGATGACAGAGTATTATGGATAACCTTGGGGTGTTTTTGAGATCGTTTCTCATTTCGAAAGCGTCGAAGCCTAACGAAAGAAACCTTCGAGATTTCAGCTCCACCTATCACTACAGTCGGGAGATAGCCGCAACGACAGAATAGGGCCTCTGACATCCGAAGATCTCGCAGGCCAACTAAAACTGTAAAAAATGTGCGCTGCTTAGCGTACGCTATAGTTGCGTATGCTAAACTAAAACTGTCTATTAATGAACCAATTTGAAAAATCCTTGCTGTAGAACGCTTCCTAAAGGGCACGTAAAAACTTCCTGCGTATAACCAAAATTGTCTATGTAACCTGGTGAGGGCCCCCCTTAAGAAAAGCAGGGAGAAAAAAAAGTTTCGATTTCGCTCAAAAAGCAAAGCATTGATAGCGATAGCAAAGCATTAGACAACTACATGAAGTAAAGTTTGTAGTTTTATCAGCTGTATAAGTTGCTGTAAACATTCGCTTACTAGTAGTATTTAAATTGACGTGCATGGGATTGTGCACGTGTAGGCAAAATGAGCAAGTCTCACTTGATGACCATGGACATTCGGTGTCACAATGCTAGCATGATGAGTTCTGACCTCGTAGAGTAAATGCTTTGGGCAGCCTTTTGCATCAGTACACGTCTGACCCTTGAGATTATGCGTCCTCTAATAGTGAGTGCGTGGGAAAACAGAGCATGTGTACTGCCAAGTGAATTGACAGGTGTGCTTCAGCGTTTTTCAGCGTTTTTCGTCACAAATCGTCTCTTACGCCGTGTCGTCAGCTGGAGGAGATGTCGGTGTACAGTCAACGACAGATTTTCTGGACGTGCAATTTTTGGGACATGCCCAACAACTCGGAGGGCTTCTCGGCACCACCACGTGCCCCATAGAGTCAATGCATAAGAACACATGAAATTTCAGACGCAAGAACCCTTCGCCATCCGATTTTCCTGACATTGTGCTGTGACCGCAGGTCCAAAACGGCATTAATCAAAGCCAACACTGCCGCCATTTTGATTATCTCGCTGCCTCGAACCGGTGCTCTTGCACGCAGATCCGCTGGCAGCATAGCCATCACCGCGGCAACACGAGGTCTAGCTACTTCGACGTTCGCTACTCTTAGCAATTCGCCGCTGTTTGTAATCTTTGTAGCCGTTGTAATCCTCGCCAATGGCTTCGAAGCTCGAAAAGCACGACGCATTGAATAATGCCGGTTTCCGAATGTAAGCTTTGCCTCAATACAGCAATGACACGTGGTGAAGAATACGCGAAGGATTGCGCTGAAGTTTAAAAGTGTGGCAAGGGACAATCGTCACGGGACCCAGTATGTATTCCGTAATTGTAAATGCGTGCACTCGCCATCTCCTGTACCAGTAAAAGCACCGATATGCTTAATATGCGTACAGGCAGGCCTTCAGAGCTTTTTCGGATGTGTCTGTGGCGATTTGGGTACTTAAAAGGAAGCTGAAGGGTTTGCCAGAAAAAATGAGTGAAGAGCTGTACATAATGGTTTTCAACCCTCCGAATTTGAATATCGCATCAAAATTGAGCAAAAGAAAGCTCAGAGATTTTATTTCTATGAAAACTGCAGCAACAGACTCGGGGCAGCTCCCGCGCCGCATCTCCGCCTGTGATTGGTGGGGCGTCTCGTGACGTCAACAATGGTGTTCGTCCGGACCGGCCGCTGCCATTACTCATGAAGCATGGTGCAAGGTGGTTCGTCGCTGTTGTTTTGTTGAGACGGTAATGGTAAATTTCGAGAGCTTGTGTTTCTCTGAGGAGTTCGGCGTTGCTCCCTACATGTACGAGCCGATTGCGAGGACCTGGCCTTTCGAAGCAAAAGATGCTGGTAGCAAGAAGTGCTTTCGACGCGAGCGAAAGTGAAATGTTAGCATCTCCTCATGTTAAATGTTCTTTGGTGAGTATGTTTTTTGCGAAGCTGCATTCAGCGATCCAGTGAGTTCGTTTCGGGTCACACAACTGTACTGTTATGTTCCTGCATGCTTCCTCGTAGAACGTAAGCAGGCATGCGATCATCGGCATTTGTGCGCAGATCCAAAGCTGTCGGCAATCTACACAGGCAGTTTACATGCGGGAAAAGTTTTCCGGCTCTTGTAGCATGTGTAGTGACCTTCATCAGCGTGCCATCCGCACGTTACTCGTAACCAGAGCCGTAAAGGCGGCAAATTGCGTCGGCTACGTGAGACAGCTGGTTTCTCTGTGTGCATGAGAAGGGGTAGCGCAGCGTCCTGGCATGCACCGGCTTTCAAACTCATGCAAACTTTACACTTGCAATGCGTTATGGTAGCTGCATGTAGGCTGTTTCACAACACACGTGCGAATAGAAAATTAACGGCGGTTTGCGACGAAACCTACATCAAGAGTGGGAGATGAACATGTACCTTCCATTCAGCATGTTAACACGAAGGAGCTAGCAGTAAATCAAAATCCAGGTTTTTAAACGAGTTTGTGTAGTCATAAGGTCTTCCAAGACCAGTTACCATCCGTCCTCTCGCACCCGTTCCGTCTTTGTGTGTTCGTTTCCCCGACCTTTTCGCGCTGCGTTTAGAAAGCCTGCTAGCAGCAAGTCGTACCCTCACTCATTCACGCATTATTGATAAACTCTGGTAGTAATCTTTGTCACGGAAGTGGTTGGAGCACAGCACTGTTGTTCTTGAGCGCTTGAAATTTAGATTCACAGCAGCCTCCCACTTATCTGAAAGCTTCTTGTCTTGTGGGAAGTAATGCAACATTGGAACATCGTCGCGGCCACTGGTGTTTGTGCAACCGTAGGCTGCACAGAACACTGGCATGGTCGGCCCACCACTTCAATTAATGCTGCGCACGTCAACTACCACTCTACATACACAGAAACAAGGGAACGCAGGGCCGAGCGAAGCAGATTATGGTGGCACGCATGCAGAAACAAGCACGGTCAGGCACGGTCTAAGAAATTGCAAAGGAACGGAACACCAGTGCTGACGTCACTACGCCGTGGTTTCCGGTCTCCGCTCGCATCGTCAGCGTCAGCAGCAGCGCACGGTGCTCGATGGGGGGCGGAGCGACAGCGCAATTTTAACTGACGATTATGTCGCTCCTAAGTGAAAAATCCCCCGCAAAATTTTACCTGCATGGTTTATAAGGTTCCCGCATTCGTATATGAGCGTCTTATTGAATTTGACAGACTCTTCAGCTTCCCTTTAAAGGTAGTAAAAGACATGAATTCATTTTTTCAAAATGCCCAATTTTTCGCATGTTTTTGCGGCCCCTAGGGAACCCGAAAAATCGGACGTTGACTGTACTACTGACCAAGAGGATGCTTTAAATTGTCTGTGGGGCGAGCCCGCAGTGGAAGGAGGATGAGAACAGAAAGGACCGACACATTGAAGAATGAACGGGAAAGAAAGTGTGCTGCCACTTCTTTGAAGGAGCTTGAGGTCAAATAAACAAAGTGTTGGCTGACGCCGACATGCGGGTGTCCCTCATCCAAACCAAATTAAACTCTTTAAAGCAGTGAAAGGCAACAGCGAGGCGTTGTGTGCAGGCTGACAGTATGTCAGTGTCATGATCTGCCCAGGTTCATGAACGAGGTGGGGCTCAAGGCTCTCACCGTTAGAGAGACGCTCTGCAGCGTGGTGGTGGTGAACGCTGACTGACCACGAGCAGCTATGCTCGTCAGTGTTTATTTAGTGCGGTGACCAATGTTGCCCACTGAGCCTGGCGGGCCAACGAAGATTGTGCCCCGAGAGGGTGTCGCATGCTCGTCACACCCCTTACCCCCCAGTTTGTGTGTTCGATACAAACAAAATACATCCTGGTAGAGGCACTGCCGCCGTCCCAGTCGAGTAGACAGCGCCTGTTATCAAGGCGAGTAATGGTCCGGCGGCTTCCGCGGTCGAGTACTTCGCCTGGGCACTGGCGTAGACGGGCTGGGTGTGGCAACGCCGGGTGCTGCCTGAGCCAGCCTCGCTCCATCCGGAGGATCCGCAGTGGTGAGAGAGTGGTGCCGGACTTGAGACCGGTCCAACAGGTGCCGCACAACTGGCAATGCTTGCCACCTCCAAGGTGGGCGGTGCTTCGCTGGCAGTGACTGGTGTTACCGTTGATCCCGCTGCGGGCCGGATTTCTGACGTGGCCGTCGAGGGTGCAAGCCAGGTCCCGAGGCAAGGCCTAATATGGTCGGCATGTTGGTGCCACATAGTCCTGTCCGGCATGCTCACGAGCAGCGATGAGGTGCTGGCAGGAGACTCCACCCGTCCGGCAGACCGGGGTGGGCCAGGACAGAAGTTCTTGGCACAGACTGGAGCTGCTGACTTTGGCAAAGACCCAGGACGGCACCCTCGGCCAGCTTCTGTTTCAGCTGCTTCAGGAGTGCTGTGGATCGGAGACCTGGATACAAGACGTCCAAGGGTGTCTTGACCATCCAGCCCAGCAGGAGCTCACCGGGGGCACAGCTAGTGACATCATAAGGCGTGGTCCAGTACTGGAACAGTACCCGGGCAACCTGCGTCCTAAAATCTCCAGCCTGGCTCTTCTTGAGCTGATCCTTGATGGTTTGCACCACCTGCTTGGCAGCACCATTTGAAGCTGGATGGTACTGCGGAACCATCATCTGGCAGATTGCATTCTTCGTGAGCCAGGCCAGGTACTGTTGTGCCATTACCACCAGTCCGGATTCCGAATCTACAAGATGCAGAATTTATCCTGCGAACGCCCTTTGGACAAACCCGGGGCTGCGCCGAAAGGCACAGCGCCCTCAACTCTCCCTTGACAAGTCAAGATGCTGAGCTGTCAGGCAGCGATGTCCTGAGGAGAAGCATCGGTGAGCGACATGTCCAAACATGCAACAAAGTGCTAGACAGCCCGGTGCCGTATTTCCTTTTGCCTGGAGGTCACCGCGCGCGGCAACTTTGAACCGGGTGGCCAGCGCGGTCGCTGGTTGGACCTCTCGGACGACCGTCGAGTGCTCACTTTGTATTGGGCCGTTTGAGTGACAATGGTTTCTGGGGGCTTATAAGCCGCGGCGCGCCGCCTGGAAAACCGGATCCGCCGACCCACCGGGAGCAGAGTGCCGCTCTCGACTGGAGTGAGATGTGTCACGCGTTTTCGTCGGACGTCGCCGAGCGGGAACAGTCGCGTTTGCTGTTATCTCGGCCCCCGTGCCGATCCGATCTTGTCCTGTATAATAACCTGTATATAGTGTATAAAGTCCCTTTTGTTAATCTCACCGACACCTGACTCGGAGTTTTCGCTACCAACGCTCTGTCACGAAACGGGTGACGAGCGCTACGGGACCACCTCAAAGTCGTAACAGGGGATGGCAGATACAGGATTGACCGGCATCGGCTACCTCGGCGCGGTGAGTGCCTGAAGTTTACCTCAAACACCAGACTTTCTCTGACACAGGTTATAGTAGCTTTGGGCAGGATTTGGTGTTGCATTGTGTTAACCTTGTGTGTTTCAAGCCTAGTGAGAGTGTTTTGAAAAGCAGGGGATGCTGAGGGGGTAAACAGGGCAGTGTGTGAAATACTTGCGGATGTCTTACTAGTAGCATTATAGTAGCGTACGGCAGGTATATTCAAAAAGGGTAAACAGCAGGAGGACAGTGTGAATGATGGAGAAGTACAAGGTCAAAGAACTTCTCCAGATTTGTGAGGAGTTGGGCATTGAGTTGGGCTCAACCAAAAGAAAGAATGCGATCCTTGAGGTCATGAGAACTGAGGACGTAACGGCTGAGGAAGCCGAAGAGGCATGGGCGGATATCAAGGAACGTCAGGAGGAGGAAAAGAGGGAGAAGGAACGTTGCGAGGAGGAAAGGAAAGAAAAGGAACGTCGGGAGCGGCAGGCAGAAAAGGAATGTCGTGAGGAGGAAAAGGAGGAAAAGAGAGAGGGAACGTCGCGAGCAAGAGCTTAAAATGAAAGAGTTGGAGACCCGAAATAGCTCGCCGGCGCCTAGTCTCACTTCTAACGGTCCAAGAATACGCGATCAACTTCCGCCCTTTGTCATCGGAGAGGATATGGCCAAATACCTCGTGAAATTTGAGCACGTGTGCGAACGGAATAGCATTGAGCGATCCCTCTGGGCACAGAATCTGTTAGCCTTGCTTCCTGGGGAGCCATCAGACGTAATAACTTGCTTATCGAAAGAGGTGTTTGAGAGCTACAGTGATGTGAAGGAAGCGCTACTGCGGAAGTACAAATTGTCGCCCGAAGCTTTCCGGTAGAGGTTCCGGTATGCAAGAAAGGGCAGGTAGTCGAATGTTGACTTCGCGTTTCGTCTAAAAGCCGACCTGGTGGAATGGCTGAAGGGCGAAGAGGTTTATGACGACCGCGACAAAATTGTCGAATGCATCGCGTTGGAGCAGTTCTACCGGTGCATTGATGAGGATGTCAGGCTCTGGCTGCAGGATAGGCTAAAGGAGGTTAAGCTAAACAAGGCAGCAGAGTTAGCGGAAGAGTATTAATATAATAATAATATTTGGGGTTTTACGTGCCAAAACCACTTTCTGATTATGAGGCACGGAAGAGTATTACACCCGCCGCAGCTTGCACAGCAAGGCAGCGCGCGTAGAAAAAGCAGTTAGGAGAGATGGGTTTTTCGGGAAGCCAGAAAAACGGAAGCCATAAACTCGCTACAATTGCAAAAAGCAAGGGCACATCGCTGCGAACTGCCCAGAGAAAATTCCTTTTGCAACAAAACAGCGAAACGATACGACGCGTTTTTTGAAAAACGGAAACCGTTAACCTGCTACAATTGCAAAAAGCAAGGGCACATCGCTGCGAACTGCCCAGAGAAAATTGCTTTTGCAACAATCCAGGAAACTCACAAAAACATACGACTATTGGAGCCATATATGCAGTAAATTAATGTAAACGGTAAGAAGTGCCGAACACTTCGGGACTCTGCAGCAACTATGGATGTTGTCCGCCCATCTTTCGTCTCCTCGAGTGATTTTACGGGAGAGTGCGCTAAGATACGGCAAGTGGCCGAGGAGGAGAGTGTCTGTTTACCGATCGCAACGGTTATCATTGAAGGAGAGTTTGGGAAACTTAACACAGAAGCCGCTGTGTCTGCCGCCCTCCCGGAGCACTTTCCCTACCTCTTCTCAAATAGCTCGGAACAGCTTCTGAAGGATCAGGGCAAATCATTCTTTGGCGACGTGGCGTACATGGCCCTCACGCGATCCAAAGCGCGCCAGCTGTCGAGGGAATTTGACTTTGAGTCGGTGAGCGAACAGCGGTGCGGCACACGGACTGATCAAGGTAACTTGAGTGGCGAGCAGGCACGGGAGAGGCAGAGCTCGGAGGCTGGCCTGGGCGAGCGTATCCTGGAAGTGAGTGGGAGTGACACGTGCAGTGCTAGCCGCGATATGGACGCGACGCCGCAGTTAGGTGACGCGGGCTCCACACACGCTCCAGTTTCCGCCAGCTGGCAGGAGCTTGCTGCAGTTGAAAGGGAAACTCTGATTCGCGAGCAACAGGAAGACTGTTCAATAGCCGATCTGAGGAAGAGCGTCAAATGGGGAGTGAAAAAAAAGTGGGTTTCAATTTACAAGGAATCTGGCTTATTATACCGCCACTACACGGATAAGCAGGGTCACAAATATAAGCAGCTTCTGATTCCTCGAAAATATCACCGAAAAAAAAAATTTTTGAAGGACCTCATTTGCTTCCTCAGTAGTGTGTTTTCGGTCCAAGTGATTTCAAGAGGACCATTCTAATTTTCATTATTATTGCTGATTATTAATTGTTCATGATATTTTGGTGTGCTGTTAATTTGAAGAATGGTTGTTTGAGCCTTGTATACCAGATCGTACACCTGCCTCTTGTTGCAGCGGGAGCAAAAAGGGGGGTTAGCAATTTAGTTAGGTCGATTTGGATTATGGCCTTGTCTGGTGTTTGACGGGGGACAGAGGGCACTTGTTCGTGTTGGGTGTTGCCTTTTGCCGGTCGGTTTTGCAAGCGCAGAACGACCAACCGGGACCAGTGGTGAGAAGCAAGGGCTTAGGAACGACTCGAGCGGAGCTGGTCGAAGTGCCTTGGTGACAACGCGGTGAGCAGCGCTCCTGTCCTGGCGAGTGGGACCTGGGCACGTGAAGTTACCTGGCGTCCAGACACTGGACGTGAACTTGGACGAGCCTGACGAACGTGCGTGCCTGGCATCCGAGCCACGTGGAGGCAGCTCGTCTTCCCGGCGCCTTTCTGATGGCGGGGATGCTGTTGTGCCATTACCACCAGCCCGGATTCCCAATCTACAAGATGCAGAATTTATCCTGCGAACGCCCTTTGGACAAACCCGGGGCTGCGCCGAAAGGCACAGCGCCCTAAACTCTCCCTTGACAAGTCAAGATGCTCAGCCGTCAGGCAGCGACGTCCTGAGGAGAAGCATCGGTGAGCAACATGTTCAAACGTGCAACAAAGTGCTAGACAGCCCGGCGCCGTATTTCCTTTTGCCTGGAGGTCACCGCACGCGGCAACTTTGAACCGGGTGGCCAGCGCGGTCGCTGGTTGGACCTCTCGGACGACCGTCGAGTGGTGGCTTTGTATTGGGCCGTTTGAGTGACAATCGTTTCTCGGGGCTGTATAAGCCCCGCCGCCGGGAGAACCGGATCCACCGACCCACCGGGAGCTGAGTGCCGCTCTCGAGTGGAGTGAGATGTGTCACGTGTTGGAGTCTCACCGGACGTCACTGAGCGGTAACAGTCGCGTTTGCTGTTAGCTCCCGGCCCCCGTGCCGATCCGATCTTGTCCTGTATAATGACCTGTATATAGTGTATAAAGTCCCTTTTGTTAATCGCACCGACGCCTGACTCGGAGTCTTCGCTACCAACGCTCTGTCACGAAACGGGTGACGAGCGCTACGGGACCACCTCAAAGTCGTAATAGTACTCTGTGCTGGCGAAAGCAGGACCATTGTCGGACACGACGTCCAGCAACCCCTGGGCAGCGAAGACCTGTCGCAGCACCGCAATGGTCGCGCATGCTGATGGAGTAGTGACAGGTAGAACCTCTACCCATTTCGAAAAGGCATCTATGACCACCAGGAAGTAATGGCCCTTGAAGGGCCCCCCAAAATCCACATGCAGACGAGACCAGGGTCTCTGTGGAAACAGCCAGGGGGTGATTTCCACATGACGTGAGGCTCACTGATGCTCCTGGCAGACTTGGCAGCTCTGCACCATGTGACCAATTTCCTGGTCCAATCCAGGCCACGAAATGTAGGACCGAGCCACCATCTTGGTCTTTTCCACACCAGGATGACCCGCATGCAGCAACTGCAGGACCCTGGACCGGAGACTTTGTGGTATCACCACCCTGGAGCACCACAGTAGGCAGCCCTGCTGCAGGCTCAGCTCGGTGGCCTTCTGGCTATAGGCCCGCTGAACCAACTCCTCCCCTCGGGACACCGCTTTGATCGCTTCAGACAGGACTGGGTCCCAGCTGGTTGCCTGCTACACCACAGATCTGGAGAGTACGTCTGGGTGCCCGTGCTGCAGCATGAACAGGCTTTGAACAGCATGAACAGGACTTCAGCAGTCTTTGAAAGAGCAGCAGGCACCTCTGGCAGGGGCAGGTGGCTCAGGGCATCAGCAGGTCCCAGGTCCTTTCCCGGACGGTAGACCAGCTGTTAGCTTGGTAACTTGGTAGCGCTGGGCCTTGAGGCTGGCAGCCTCAAGGCCCAGCGTACTACACGAGGTGATGCTTGAACGAGAACCGCCTTGTCAGGTCCCAGCAGGCCGGACAGCGGCTTGTGGTCCGTGTTGACTTTCCAGCTGCTGGTAGAGAATCTCGCTTGCGGCAAACTTCGGGCTTCATACTAATGTGCTTGCTATCAGTTGATAAAAATAGCTCATATTAAAAAATATTTGCATCTGTATGCATTTCCTTTTATTCATATTTGAATATGTTCGACTTGATTTACAATTGATTTACCATTTTTCCCCCTTTTGTTTTCTTTTTGAATAAAATACACTACTACTTACTATTCAAACTTGATTAAGTAGTTTTTTTTTAACATGCTTACTAGAGAGTGACAGCATCGGGCAACATTGTGTCAACCTGTCCTGACGTCAAACGAAGTTCTGTGTCACTCAGGGAATTTTGCAAAGACACTCAGGGAAAACCTGTAAAACTCGGGGGATTTGAAAATGTCAACTTGGTAGACACCCTGATTTGAGTGCCACCAGGATGCTTCAGTGGCAAACTAGATTAAAGGTGCAGCAGGTCCAACGAGCTGGAATCTATATACAGCGAAGCTTTGTGCGAGTGCATAAAGAGTTGAAACACTAGTTTGTGTGCATTGAATGTCCGCACAAAGTGACACGGAGGGCTTTATTCAGGCATTGTAGAGAGGCTAATGCAAGCACAAGGCAGGGGTAATTGGAGATTGCTGGTAGAGGCCTTCGTCCTGCACTGAACATGAAATAAGCTGATATGATGGCACACAATTGTTTGCTGACTGGTGATAATCCTCCGGCATGTGGTAGCTGTGATGAGAGGCTGACAGTCCTGCATGCTTTGATAGAAAGAATGTCAGGAAGCGGAAGCTCTATGATAGAAGTACTTTGCTTTAACCTGCAGACATCACATTCCTCTTCATCCACCAATGTTCCTTGGTACAGAACCATTTTTGATCGAATAAAAAATCGGAAAAATTTTTGATTTCTTAAATCAGTTTTAAGCTTCTTACATGAAGTTAGTACATTGCAGGTCACAAGCCCAGGAAATTGTAGCACATCCTCTTACTAGAATTTGACGTAATAGTTCTGTGGAAACCCGTATGGTGGAGAGAAGTAATTAATTAAGGGAAAATGAGACAGCCACCCAATCGTAGCAATTGCTACAGAAACCCATACGGGTTCCTTGAAAGAAAAGCCTCGCAGTTAACGAAAAATTTGTCCTGGTCCGGGACTCGCACCCAGGACCACCGCGTTTCCGCGGCAGCCACTGTACCATCTGAGCTAACCAGGCAGCTAGCAGATGGCAAGGCGAAGTCGAATTTGTCAACAACTCGAAGCAAAGGCAAGAGTTTGGCGTAAAATTCTGCAGAAACCCGCAAAGTGGAGAGAAGTAATTAGTAAGGGGAAAATGAGACATCCACCCAATCATAAAAATTACTACAAAGGAAACTTGGATAACCCTCATTCTCACCTGTATCTCGAAATAGATCTTGAAGACGCGCGCATTTTTCGTGTCAGAGTGAATGTGGAACGGATTTTCTACTGCTACCACAACAGCTGATCTCGCTGCGTAGTTACAGTCTTCGTAGATGCTTCAGCTAGCAGACGACAGGGCATAGAAGGGCGCCTTTAAGATGTGTTCACTCTCCTAATTGGTTGAAGAAGTCTGTAGCTTCCACAGCACTTCATGGAACTACTGAAACAGAGTATAGGCTATTATACAGCCATGTCACAAATACGGTTGACTTCCATTAATTCAACCCTGACGGGATGGATGAAACTGATAAAGTTATCCAACCGGTTGAATAAAACAAGATGCAGAAAAAACATCAAAACACACCACTGATTCATTTGGTAGTATTTTCCCTATTGCCCCCAAGTGAACATGCCCCCAAGTGAAATGCGCGCTTGCTTTCTATGTGTCCAAAGTAGGATACTAAAATAGAAATTACATGAATCCTTTGAGGCACTGTGTACACAATTGAGTGTGCTAAGGTTGTCCAATATTGAAGGCGCTGATGAAACTAATTACATTTAAAATGTGTTACGCACATCTTAAAACACTTCTGATTGGAATTGTGATGCAAGTTTGAATGACGTGCGAAATGCTTTAGTACAACGAATGGAAATGTAGATGGTTGGGTATTTTTACTCAGGTGTTAGTATGTCGTATGCAGCGGGTTCACTTTTTTCATTGTTTGTCGCAATTCGTTGCACCAGGCACAATTTTCTAGTGACTGGTTAGGTCTTTTCAAGCCTGCTAGACATGAAATAGTTGTTCTCATATCTGATGTTCCTGTATGAGTTTTCACATGGAGTCCACATTCTCTAAACATGACAAAACACACTAAATTATCGAAAATTGTTAATCTATTTTGCAGTGGTATGATTTTTATAATTCTGAAAATGTAAGAAATGTGGTTGAGGTAAGTTTTAAATAAGCAGAATCAATTAGCGCCTGAAATTGTTTAAGCTTCTAAACAAAGTAGAAATCTAACGTGTATCCGATTTTTAGCAAGAAAAATAGGCAAGGGTCTTGCATGCGTGGCGCAATGGCAGCCAGTTTCTTAAAGTCAGCTTAGCCACACGATTTTTAGTCAGCTTTGCCGCATTACACCTTTGTTATGCGGTAAAGCAAACGCATTACAGGCAGTTTTTGGCTCAATTTTTCTGGAAAGAAATCACGCGTTAAAATTGGGTAACTACAGTAGTTGGACATAGTCACCCACCATTATTGCTTGAAAATATTCCTAGGGAGGACTGAAAATGGGCATTTTCGATAGGAGATATTACGTGTGTTCAACACATTCAATGACCCCTAAGCTTCACAGAGACACATGCTGCCACTTAAGAGGTCGCCGTTCGAGTCACCGTAGGGGTCAGGTGCGTGCATGCTGACTGGTCAAGTTAGAACTATCCGGTGAAAGCCAATTTTAGGACCAAAATAAGAGTTTCGGCCCATAGAAATGCATGGGCATAGGCTGGAAACTTTGGCTGGTATCAAATTAAATGGAGTCGAATTAACGGCAATCTACTGTACCTCTTGCCATTTACCACAACATCGACTACGTCATACCAATCCACACCTTCTGGCCATCATTGGCCCTTGCACCACAAAACAAAATACGTCATCAAGGCACTACCGGCTCTGACCTAATCTATTCAGTATTTCCCAACTGTGCCCAAACCATAAAACAAGCCAGTCTGCTCTGTTAGCAATGCAGGATTTGCATTTTTTTTCGCATGCTTTTTCACCTTGTTTGTGTTGAACACGGTCTCGGGCAACTTCATTTTCTGCTGTTACAAACGTTTGTAGCTCCGAATCATTGAGGCAGCTTCAATTGGCACCAACTCCACCATCAATATCTTTTCTGGCCACTTGTGGAATGAAGTCACTCCTCTTTTAGTCAGTCTGCTTTTCCAAACTCCCTATTTTTTTAGATTCTAGGCGTTCCTCACTGAGTTTGAATTAGTATTGGCTGGTGATGATACAGGTAACATGCGTCTCATGCCACATCATACAAATCATACTGGCAAAAAAAAACATGTTGGGCAAGAAAAAATTGGGGGCAAAATGCCATGCCCACTTTGAATGTTAGCATGCACATAAGAGAAAAGGGAAAGAGGTAACATATGTTGTATGAACCCTTCGGGTGGACAAACCCAAATGCTTTCATATACCGGGTGTTTCAGCGAACACTTACAAAAAATTTTAAAGATTGTCTGTGGCAGTTAGCACAAGTCTAGTTCATGAGCTGGTCTACTCAAAAGAGGCGGACATTACTTACACAAAAAATTGAAATGCAAAATGGACAAATTAACAAAAAATTACTCATTAAGTTTTTAACTAATTATCTTAAGCCCATATTGCAATTTACAAATTCTAGTCGGGGAGTTTGCAAGGCAGATCCACTTGGAACGAATGATAAGGATGACGCCAGTTTCGAGATATTAATTCCCGAACTTTTCGGAGAAATGCATTGGCGTTCCAGTTACTGTCATGCTTCAATGCATAAAACAAAGTTTTATACAAAAATTCCGATTTTTTTTATTTGCCTAAATAATTCTACACATTTTGAAACAACCAAAAAATATCTGAAAAGCACTTTATTTGTAAGATACGTGCAAAATATTTTTTTGAAAGTATGGAGAGAGAGGATTGACTTCGCTGCACTGCACAGCAGAGTCTCGGACTTTCTGTAGTCCTCGTTGCAAAAATGTCTCTTTGGGAGTAAAAAAATGTACTGTGGCAAGCGGGGCTCATGCCTGTAGCAAGGGATGTCAGATCCCTAAATTGTAGACTTGGTGTAGTACATTTCAATGCACAGAACAGTGCAGGGTGCTACTCCATATTCTTCGCACCAGGTACGTGTAGCAGTTGGTTTCATTGAGAATGAAATCTGTTTGTTTATTCATTATAAACAATTCAAAATACGGTGCACAATTCCCGTCCTCTGTCACAGCTACCTTTATGCCAAGCATGGTTGTGAAAACCTTGTCCACTGCCGACATGTTGAGATGCTGTCGTCGTCCAAGTCGGAGAAGATATGCTGCTCAGTATCGTCACTGCCACTTTCAGAGGAAAATTTAACTTCTTCACTGTCTGAGTTCGACAAATCTTCCACAAACTAAAATTTTTTTTCTTTTTTCTGGAGCGGAGCCGTTACCGGCACGCGCACGCACAGGGAAGAGGACTACATTTTTAAATCCCAGTTGCCAGCATTGAAACGTTACTTCACCTGAATGCAAGCTTTGAATGTGCCTTTATTTTTTTTACTACACCATCTGTTGAAGCCAAAAAGAATTGTACGAAATTTATCAGGGTAGCTTGACTGTGGCAGTCCACAAGCGCTTGTTCCAGTAGGGACGAGCCTAGCTCATCTTCGGTGGGAGTGGTACAAACTGTGTAGACTAAAGCCCCTGCATCCACGCGCCACCGCCGCTTTCTTAATTAGTGACAACCTTTGTTGTGCGCCGCCTTTTCTCCTCACACCAAATCCGGTTCCGGTTTTTTGCGGTTCCGGCATTTCCGGTTTAAAAATTTCCGGTTCCGGAGTTTCCACTTCCTGGAGTTGCGCTGCGGGAATTTCCGCTTTGACTGCTGTTAGACGATGGTGAGACGCCCGCGCATGCTTAGTAGAGCTGTGGCAGTCACCATAAGAAGAATGCAAAGGGGACAAGCTGTTGTATTCCGCTGAGGTAGTAGTTTGTGGTCACTGTTTTCCAAATGCATGAAAAACAGCAGTGGTCTCCAAGCGCCCAGGCACTACATTCTACTGTACGTTGTTGCTCGTGCCACAACCGGTCGCAGGTTGACGCGAAGCAGCGAACACGAGCAGATCGCTGGTTACAATAGGCGGTGGTTCTTGAATGGAATCGCATTCACAGTTTCAACAGTAGCTGGTGCAGTTAAAGCCTCTCCAGCGACGCGAAGGTAAACAACGCTAAAAAACAAAACGTCACTTACACTCGGGACAGGAAGCTGCAGCTACGTAAGTTCCGCTTGGCGCCAGAAGCTAAGGGGGTGAGTGGGAGAGGAACGTGGAGGAGGAGGGCAAGTTGGCGGTACTTAACCTGGTTGGCGGAAACGTGTATCGAGGGGCTTTAGTATATACAAGCTCAGCTCGTCTACGGTAGGGAAAGAGTTAAAGGGACTGACTACTGGCCAGAATGTGTTGTGAGACGTTTATGGAAATGAAAGGACCATGATTTACAGTGCGCTGTTTGTGATTTAAGTAGGAATTATAATTTTTAATTGGCAAAGAAAGTCTCGAAAACCAGTAAGTGGTGAGACCTGACAGTGAAATCTTGGTACTCTGGAGGCATTCTATGGTATCACGGTACGTAAGTCGACTGTTGTTAAGTACAGCATAATAGTTGCTTAAAATTACAGTTGCTATATTATTAGACACTTGCGCTTTACTCTATGCTTTGGAAATCAAAAGTGCACGCATGGCTATGGCAACATGCTGAACTGCTTATCATGTGTAAAAGTATGGTTTTGTTTTCAGTTTACAGGAAACCACAAAAACATGTAGCTGTTATCACAGAAGTACTATCCGCCATCTTGACCAAGTGATACATGTGAAAATAATTGCAGATATGGGACACTAGTGTTATTTCTTAATGCAATAACACAGGATTAAAATATCAGCCACATACGTAAGCCTCGCCTCATGAGCCTTCTCCTTTCAGCTTATTTCAGTACAGTCACAAGATTCCTGCCACAGTCAAGTCCTCATACATGGCAGCATGTATGGAGATTTTTGGGAAATGGTGTATAGGCATAATGCTTTTTCATTTACCTGGCTCATAACAGCACTGCAGAAATTCGATTTTGTACACAAGGCAGTTTTAAAAGAATGTTTTTTTTTTTGTAAACCATTCTCTGAGTTAGTACCTTATTGTTATGCTGCTCGTGGCTTTTTTTCTGCAGATAGAGAAGTACCAAAATGGAGACTTCGGTTACTGTCCCCGGGTGTACTGTGAAAGTCAGCAGATGCTCCCAATTGGTGAGTTAGACCTATTGTTTTAAATAGCTTGTAAGTAGGGGTATGAAATATTCATTACTTTCAAATAACTAAATCAAATACTTTCTTAATCGATTAGTGCCCTGTGTACTTTTGAAAGTGCAGGACTATTGTCATTCGCAAATAATCAAAGCACACTACTTTTCTTAGTATGCCATTTTGTTAAGAAGGGTCTTGCTGAGACGACCACATTGTAGTTTTTTCCTAGCTGCATAATGCCTTTGTTCTATTAATCATCAAACTTGAAGTGCTGAAAGTACGAGGTACTGGTTTGTATGCAAATAATTCATTTTTTATAATGCTTACTATTTTATTCTCGATGCTTATTTTTGTGTGAGTGTTGACAAAGGAATGCCTTAAATGGTGACTGCATGACATTGCATCTACAATGTATTTTTAAAGTCTTGCCAGGAAGTTAATGCAGGTGTACTTTATAAAGTATGCTGGGCCTATGTGTATGCTAGAAGGGTTTGCTTGTTTTCGAAGGACATACATAATTGTCTTCTACCTGTATTTTTGAAAAAAATATTTGTTGCTGTTTACAGAAACATTATGGACAGTTGCAGGTATAAATGGAGAACAAGAATCACTTCAATATATTATTTTTTCTCCCGGTCGGTTGCTTTTTTGCCGCCGACGAAAATAACCATTCTGTTGTCATTGCTTCCAGTAAAAAGCAAACGGTAATATAATATTTTTAAAATTATTTATTTCAATACTTACATTCACCCAACGGCATTGCAGCAGGGAGATTACGGTAAGTTTAGACAAATATCAGGACTATTTAGGTCCCTTATAAAGATATTTCAATAAATAGAGGTCACTTATGCACGATTTTACTGAAAATTGCAAGTTGGAGAAAACAGAAAACGACAAAGGCAATGTATATTCCTCTTGCAAACGAGATGAGCTATGCAATTGAGAATAGGGTAACCTGCATTCAGGTACCAGAGCTGAGCATCATCCCATGATAGGTTATAAACTTCTACAAAAATGCCACCAAGCGAATCATGCTACAGGATTATAATGCAAGAAATCGACTGTCATCGCAAGAGAGCTCACATTGTGTTGCATGTTTCAACCACCATTGATCCGAAGGCTTAATGCTTTACTCTTAAGCATGCCTCCATCGCAAAATATCCTGTCTCAATTGTTATATCAGCACCATGTGGGACTGGGAAAGCAACACCAATGTCATTCCTCATTATCTGCTGCAATCATTTATGTTACACACTTGAATAGTGAAAACTCCTCTCAAGCACGGAATGTATGGCGCTAAAATGCTAATTTGGTCATCAGAAGGCTTAGCGGGCCTCTATAAAGTTGCATTTGACTTAAAACTTTTTGTGGGCCTAGTTGGTGCATATTTGACAAATATCTTTAAAGTGTAAGCAAGAGACACGCCATAAAAGAAAGGACATACACAAGGTAGGTGTTACTTTTAACTGTTTATTCGACAACGTCATGAAATATACATGAGGCAGGCACATGCGCAGAAGTGTTTATGAAAAAAAACAACAAGATATGTATATATTTATAAGAAATGCCTGACTAATTTATATGCACATTGAGGTATGCAAACTCTTTTGTGTGCAGACTTAACAAAGGCCCACTGATGCAACCTTCGCCCCTCTTTTTTATGTGATATGCTTCGAGTATAAAGTGGGCCTGCTCACTGTGGCTTTTACCTAGAATTATTGTGTCATGAAATAATGCCTGACATCCTCCTCAAGAGTTCACGTGATCCACCAAATGCATTCTTTCCGTCTTTTTAATATTCAAGATGTGCTATCTAAATCTGTCATTCATATACCTTCCTGTTTGACCATTATAGCTTTTGCCACAGGTCAAAGGAATGTCATGGACAACTCTGCTGATGCAGTTTAGATAAGGCCAACAGTGCTTCTTTCGGCAACCTCGCCTTCTTTTGCCTGCTGTAGCTATGTGAGGGCAAAGACTGTTAATTTTTTGGGGGGGAGATAAAACCACTGCAACATCATGCCTCTTCGTGATCTTCTTAAGATTATGTGAGACTTTACGAATCTAGAGAACTACTTCAAGTGCATGCTTTTTTCCCTTGAAATCATTATTGCCCTTCATTTTTCCTTGCTTAAACTTCTGCAACAGACCCTCAGCAACTGCAGTGATGACTGTTAGGAGGTAACCTGCTACCGGCAGTTTTGTCACCTGCGCTTGAAAGCTTTCTTTCATCTTGTGGTCTATTTCTTTAGTGAAGGCTCTAGGCAAATAGATGATATAGCCCTTTTCACTGTCTTAGAGTGAGACGAGCCAAAAGGTAGGATCTCCTTCCTAGCCTGAGGCCTATAAGACCAGCACACATGTCCCCAAGAAAAACTAAAATGAATATCTAGCAACTGAAGGGATTTCTGAACGGGAAGTTCATGTGTGAAGGTCAGTCCCTTCCCATGTCGGTTAAAAAGTCCTAAAATCACCTCTACTTGGTGCTTGTACAGGCTCCTGCCTGTGGCTTTAGCAATAATAAAAAATCGTTTACAAATCTAAAAACACGTAAAACCTTCCCACCTTCTTTAAATGCAATGTCTAGTGTGCAGTCTGCCTGGGACAAAAAAATATAGCATAAAATTGGCACCATACAGAAACCAATGCAAATTCCCTCCCTCGTCAAAAAGAATTTGTATTCAAAAACATAAAAGTAGAGTAAAGCTTATTTAAGCTTCTAATAAAATAATAAGTTACTCATACTAATACCCACTGTGTTCTGGAAGGTGACCTTGGGGTTTGCCAAATGAAAAGGCCGTTGGGTGCCAAAAATCAATAAAATCGGGATGGTAGTTTGTTTTTCTGGGCTTAAAGGCTGACTGCAATGAAATTTCATTTGGGCTATATTGGCTAAATTGCATAGCATATACTATCAATTTAACCTTGGCAAAGCCGCAGAACTGGTAATTGTGTAATTTCTCTTATTAACAGTCTTTAAATAGCACTTAGGCAGACGACACGTGCACCTGGCGGTGAGCGGTAGCGATGCGGATATGGCAAAAGTTTCAGAACCGTATACAACTGCTGATCCCTCAGTTGTACCTAGACACCCAGGCGTGTCGCTCGCTCAACATTTGCCAGTTGATGGGCGTCTCTCGGTACTCTCTGCGTGCTTTCTCGTTGCGCATGTGATTTGCAAAAATGCCGACATGTTGTGTGGCTGTCGGGTGCTTGAAAACGTACTCGAACACGAGTGATGGCTGTGCAGCACACAACCACGGCCGCTCGATGCAAAGCAAGGTGCGGCCAGCTACGTCGCGCCGCAGACAATAGGCGGGCGCGTCTCGGCCGAGTTTACAGTTGTGACCGCTTTTCTTGGTGAGGGCGCCACCGGTCGGGGATGCTTTCGCGACTTCGCGCCGGGGCTAAGCGGGCGTTGGTTCTCGCATCAGAACGTGTTTGCCTCGTGCTCTACACACTAATCTCGTGCTTTTTCGCGTGCATGTGTGTGAGCAAGTTGATTCGCGTCAGAATGTGTTTGCCTCGTGTGATATGCATTAATCTCGTGCTTTTTCGCATGCGTGTGTGAGCAAGTCGGTTCGCGTCGGAACGTGTTTGCCTCGTGCGGTATGCATTAATCTTGTGCTTTTTCGCATGCGTATGTGTGAGCAAGTTTGCCTGTGCTTGCTGTGCTTTGTTAAGGCTTTTCGGTGTGCGTGTGTGCCGTAGCCAGCCTCGTTCATGTGGCGCGATGACGCGCAGCTGTTGTGTGCCACTCTGTGACACAAATGCCAAAAAGGACCCGACTGTGAAATATCACGAGTTCCCATGCGACTTGGAGCGTCGAGAAGCATGGCTAAAAATATCTCTCGCCAAGGAGTGTCGGGAAAAGGAAGCAAGTGGGAACTGAGCGATAGATCTCTGGTATGTTCCCTGCACTTTACACAAAGTGACTATAAAACGAACACGGAACTTAGGCTCCTGCTTCCGAAGGCGGTACCGACCGTGTTTTGCAAATATCCACAGTACCTGCAAAAAGAGAATGTGCAGCCCAAAAAACGCCATCGAGGAAACTTTACTGATCACACAGTAGTTGAGGCAAGCGATAATTGCGGCAGCTCAGGAGAAAGCCCCAACATCGAAAGTGCCTTGCAGTTTCTCAGCGACAAGGTGGAAGCTCTAGTTCCAGAGACTGCCTTAGAATCATGCTCTGAACGTAGTTTTTCTGTTGAACAGGCCTGCCAAATTATATTAGATATTGTCGACGCCCTAGAACAGTCAAAGCAACCAATCAAGAGGGAAGAAAGAAAGTTGCCCGTCAAGGAGAAGAGTTGAAAAATTGCAGTCCGAAAGGGACGAAATGAAATACCGCCTTTTAGTTTATGAAAACAAGAACGAAATTCAGTCCTTTGTTCAGGTATTACAAAGAGCGTAAAAAGGAGACAAAGCTGCTGTTTTTATCAGCAACCAAGTGGCCACTTCAGGGGAAAAAAACCTACCTACAATGAAAAAATACTGCGGGAATGTGTTTTATGGAAAGCATGCTCAAATAAAGGGCATGAGCATGTTAGAAGCAGAGGCCTTTTGAAGCTTCGTTAAAAGGGACGCACTCCTTAGATAACCTCCAGCATCACTCAGTATGCTTCGTTTTCATGAGAAACAATCTACTGATGATTATTTGCAATGATAAGCGTTTTTATTTCATCTAAGTTAGTTTGAATTACTTGGGAAACTCGTACAAGTTCTCCCTATGTAAAGTTTTTACTTTGCGTACGTGTTCACGAGAAGTGAATAAAAGTACTGATAGATTGCTTTAACCAGAACCTCTCGATGGAAGTGCACCAACCGGTCGTGCATCGTACGGGCAACGGTCACGGATAGCGTTCAGGCGTATTCTAGAACAGATTTCCACCCCTGTGACAATCTGTTGGCGTTTGTGGCGTAATCAGCACTTCCATCGACGACTTAAAAGATTTCGTCTGCAATTTCTAAATATAAAACGCATTATTTACGCCTTGACTGGAGTGGAGATCGTGGGTGCCGACGCAGCTGTGAAGGCGCTCTCTATCAGCAGCCATCCCCGAGCGGTGGCGCCGCAGCGGGCGCACGGAGAACTAGGCTCGAGACGCCGTTCAGGCGCAACACAGCGGGCCGCACCTTGTGCTTTTGGATCGAGCGGCCGTGACACAACATTGTGTAGAGAAAGGCCGAACACATCTTCCCTGACCCAGCTTTCAGAGCGCAAGTGTGCATCATGCCGCAGCAGGCAAATGCGACACGGACCAGCCAGCACACACAAAGCATGTGAACTGCACTTAACGAAGCTGCAGAAGCACTAGTTTTTCATGAGAACAGTCATTTACTTATGCAAGATCTGCTTGTCAAACGCTTACTCTGGATGGCTATCAGTACTATAAGCTGCGATGGTGCACATAAAGCAAAGGTAAGTTGTATTCAGGAGCAATATTCTTGAGTGTTCATTTCCAGCATTGCATCATCTTCTGAGCTATGTGACTGAGCTATGCCGGTTGCTCGGTTGCCATAGTCAGAAGTTCGAATCCTCGCATGAAAAAAAAAATAAAAAAAAAAAAAAATATATATATATATATATATTTAAATCTGAAGATGGCAAGCTCTGATTTCACTTCCTCCAGTACACTACATCTCCAGGCTTGGAGTGGCGCCTGACACCAACAAAAGATGCCGAGAGCGAGGGGCTATACTAATCCAGGTACAACCAAATTAGGAAGACCCACTAAGCTTGAGCAAAGATACTCCCTCGCCAGAACAGGAATTGGTCTCCCCTGGTGCAGTATTCGCCCACTCCCTTCCAAATGACTCATTCGATCAGCCAATAGCCCTCAGTCCCCAGCAGCTGCAGAGCACCTGACCAAGGCAGCGGTCGGACTTTTAATGCAGCAGGGGATGCTAGGAATGTTTGGACCCAAACAGGCCGCCAATGGAAACTGACCCTGGCAACACCCTAACTTTGTTGAGTGAGGCCAGCTTAGCAGGACTCTTTGAGGAACTATCAGACATTGTTTGGGATATCATTGGCCCTAGTGAGATTAGAAGAACTGGTGAGGCTTATACAGTGGTGACTAAAGGCCATGTCCTATGCTGTAGAGGTATCCCAGATAAGAAGCGATACAGGGTAGGATTTCTAATCCATAAGCATATAGCGGGCAACATTGAAGAATTCTACAGCATTAATGAGAGAGTAGTAGTAGTCGTAGTCAAACTTAATGAGAGGTATGGATTAAAGGTAGTACAAGCCTACGCTCCAACATCCAGTCATGATGACGATGAAGTAGATCAGTTTTATGAAGATGTTGAATTAACGATGAGAAAAGTGCAAACTCAGTATACTTGTAGTAATGGACGAGTTCAATGCAAAAATGGGGAAAAGGCAGGCTGGTCAACAAGCAGCTGGCGACTGCGGTGTCGATTCTAGGAACGCTAGAGGATAGATGCTGGTAGAATTCGCAGAAAGGAAAAAGTTGCGAATAATGAACACCTTTAGGAAGCATAGCAACAGAAAGTGGGCCTGGAAAAACCCTTATGGTGAAACAAGAAATGAAATAGGTTTCATACTCTCTGCCGATCCCAGCATAGTGAAGGATGTTGAAGTGTTAGGTAGAGTAAAGTGTAGTGATCGTAGGTTGGTGAGGTCTAGGGTTCACCTCAATTTGAAGAGAGAAAGAGTAAAATTGGTCAGGAAGAAACAGGCCAACCTAGACATAGTAAGAGTAAAAGCAGACCAATTCAGGCTGCTACTTGTAAACAAATATGGAGCCTTAAAACAGAGAGATCAAGATGACAGAGAGGTAATGCATGAAACCGTAACTAGGCTGGCTTCAGAGGCACCAATTGAAGTGGGAGGTAAGGCACCAAGGCAACCAGTAGGCAAGCTCTCTGAAGTAACAAAGGTCCTAATAAAGAAATGACAAAGAATAAAAGCATCCAACTCGTGAGATAAGCTAGAATTTGCAGAACTGTCCAAACTGATTAAAAAGGAGAAAATAAGGGATATTCGAAATTATAATGTGAGAAAGACTGAGGAAGCTGTAAAAAATGGACGCAGCATGAAATCAGTGAGAAGGAAACTTGGCATAGGACAAACCAAGATGTATACGCTGAAAGATAAGCAGCGTAATATCATCAGCAATGTCGAATAAATGCAGTGGAAGAATTCTATACTGACCTGTACAATAACCAGAGGAGTCGGGATTCCTCCATTAGAAACAGTAATGAACAGGATACATAAACTCCTCCTATAACTAGCGATGAGGTCAGAAGGGCATTGCAAGATGTGAAACGAGGAAGAGCGGCAGGAGAAGATGGGATAACAGTCGATTTAATCAAAGATGGAGGAGACATAATGCTTGAAAAACTGGCGGCTCTCTATAGACTGTTCTTTCATGGCCCCCACCATATTGTGTACGCAGTGACGCCATCTATGGGCAGTCGGCATGCTGGCTTGGGTGAGCGCTTCGTCTTGTATGTCGGGTATACGCTCGGCACTGGTTTTCGGCATTTCTTTTCGCGCTCACATGGTCTGTTTAGTATGATGTGGCATCTTCTAGTACATGGAAAATGGGCCTGTGAGACGTACTGAAGTGGTTTAAGTCGGCATGGCCAGACTTTTGGTGGCGTAAGGCGAACGGGGCTCGCAGCACGATGTGTGCGTGCGTGTTTGAGCCTATATCACCCTCTGAGATCAGTTGTGTATTTATGAAATTTCTATTCACTAATGTGACCTTATAGCAGTATTCTCCTTTAGTTCTAAGCTGTGGTTTAAGAGCAATGAAACATATGCGACGATTGTAACAGCGTGGGTACCATTCTGCTACGGTAGAAGTTGTGCTGTTATACTTTGAGAAGCGTTCAAACTGTTAGCTGTAGATTACATTACATGACTATTTGGTTCGGTGGACGTAGTTTCCACCCATGTATAAAATACAGTTTTAAATAGTCATAACAGCATACCTTACAGCGTGAATTACACTTGTCCAACAAAGCAACCGTTTACAAACTGCCCGAGCGTCCGAAGCAGTGGTAGATGCTGGATTATACATATCTTTGCTCCACATAGCGCATGGTTCAAGCATGCGACATCAGCGTTTATAAATCTATAAACGTTGTGCGGCATGACCATGCGAAGTCTTATTGCAGCATTAGCCAGTTTTCTCTCTCACTCTCTCTTTTCGAGAAAGAGGATGACAACCGTTTTTTCCCCCCAGTTTTGTTCGTCCTGTTCTCTCGATGCCCTCACCTGTATTACGGAAATTTTGACCTCACAAATAGCCGTTGCATTCTTTTTATGCGATCCCTCTTGGATATTATGGCTTTACAGGGCAAAAAAGGCCATGCCGAAGCAAATAGCTTATATATATCTATCATGCTGGTTCACCAACCGCAGTGATCACTGTGTTGAGCAGCACCATCAGCCTCATACAGGAGGCTTGCGTAGACATATCATAGTGATTTCAAGTCTACTAGACTTGAAATGCGTGAGAACGATGCCGATCTATCACAAATATTTGATGGCATCTGGCACTTAGATGTTTTGGGGTTGCCTTAGGTTGGCCGTACACTAGCATGCGCTCTTATGTTTTAGTTTCCACCCCAAGCCATCAGATATTGAGCAGATTTTCTATTTCTTAGCAATACAAAGACGCCGGTTCTCTTCATCAAATTAAAACCGATACACCCAAAATAGCTCACAACACATACACACACCACGGCTGATGATGCACGTCATATGTTTGCACTCCCAAGAGATATTTCTGCATATTGTAATTACCGATTCACCGAAAGCCTACACACTGGTTTGCCGACGACTTTGTTTGAAAGGACATTGCATAAATTTCACAAAGTATCAGCTAAAACATCTCGAAATTGTTGTGCAGCATGCGAGAACAATACTTTCAAGCAGTGCCGCGCCAGATTGCACTAGCAAGAAAGGCGGAAAGGCTCGCTGCGCCCCATTTCCTCCTCGCCCAATGAAAAGGTCTATACGAATTGTCTATTGAGTTCAGGGGTCCCAGAGAACTGGAAGAATGCGAACATTATGCTAATCCACAAGGAGGGAGATGTTAAAGAATTGAAAAGTTATAGGCCCATTAGCTTACTCCCAGTATTATATTAAATATTTACCAAAATAATCTCTAATAGAATAAGGGCAACACTGCACTTTAGTCAACCAAAGGAACAGGCTGGCTTCAGAAAGGGATACTCTACAATGGATCACATCCATGTCATTAATCAGGTTATCAAGAAATCTGCAGAATACAATAAGCCTCTCTATATGGCTTTCATAGATTACGAAAAGGCATTTGACTCAGTAGAGATACCAGCAGTCATAGAGGCATTACATAATCAAGAAGTACAGAACGCTTACGGGAATACCTTGGAAAATAACTACAGAGATTATACAGCCACCCTAATTCTACACAAAAGCAGGAAGATACCTATAAAGAAAGGGGTCAGACAGGCAGACCCAATCTCTTCAATGCTATTCAAGCTATTCAACTGATAAGGCTTAGGAGTAAGGATCGACGGTGAATATCTCGGCAACCTTCGGTTTGCCGATGACATTGTTCTATTCAGCAACAATGCAGATGAGTTGCTATATATGATTGAGGACTTTAACAGAGAGTGTAATAGTGGGGTTGTAGATTAATATGCAGAAGACAAAGATAATGATCAATAGCTGGGCAAGGGAACAGGTGTTCAGGATCGCCATTCAGCCTCTGGAGTCTGTGAAGCAGTACGTTTACCTAGGTCAATTACTCACAGGGAACCCGGATCATGAGTAGGAAGTTCACAGAAGAATAAAAATGGTTTGGAGTGCATACGGCAGACATTGTCAGCTTCTGACTGGAAGCTTACGATTATCATTGAAAAGTAACCTGTACAATCAGTGCATTTTACCGGTGCTGACATATGGGGCAGAAACTTGGAGAACAAGCTAAGGACTGGTCAAAGAGTGATGGAATGAAGAATTCTTGGCCTAACCTTAAGAGACAGAAAGAGAGTGGTTTGGATCAAAGAGCAAATGGATATAGCCGATATTCCAATTGACATTAAGAGAAAAAATTGGAGCTGGGCAGGTCATGTTGTGCGTAGGTTAGATAACCGGTGGACCATTAGGGGTACAGCAGGGGTGCCAAGAGAAGGGAAGCGAAATCGAGGATGGCAGAAGACTACGTGGGGGATGAACTTAGGAAATTCATGTGTGCTAGTTGGAATCGGTTGACGCAAGACAGGGGTAATTGGAGATTGCCTTCGTCCTGCAGTGGACATAAAATAGGCTGCTGCTGCTGCTGCTGATGATGATGATCATCATCTTGTTTGAGCCATTTCGCGTGCCTCTACACTGGACGTGTCCAAGTAGACAGATGAAAGCCCGTCTTACACAGCGCCAGAAACGCTGTCAGCAGGAACCGCACGCTGCATTTGTCATGAAGGGTAACTCGACGCGGTAGCCATGATGTAGATGCGGCTGCTAGCCATGCAGGAATGTGATGCTGCCAGAGCGAAATGGGTGAAACCTTGCCACCTTATTGCTACTTAGCACCGAACTCATGAGTAGACAGCTCCATACTTGAGGGTAGACCCGTGTAGACCCCTCTAGCCCCGCCGTGCTGAGCCTGAGCTACTTATCATCCTTTACTACAGGTGGCACTAGTTGTCTGATCAGTCAACGAGTTCAAGGTTTTTAGCACACTAGACAATGCCTGGTGAAGCCAGATGTGTCATGCCAGAGATGCTAAAGTAGCTAAAATTTATATTGCACTTCAACCCTTTGAGGGTCAAATTGTTTTGAAAAAAACTTTCGCGGGTGGTCAAATTACTTTATTGCAGATCTTGAATGCACAAAATGTATAAAGTCGGGAATAAATAGTAAAAAAATATTAGGAACAGTATTTTGGTGTCGGCATCACTCAGAGCTGCAAAATGTTCAATAGTATTTCAGAGTGTGGTACAATTTGAAACACGGGTCTACGCGCAGCGCCTTATCGCAGTCTGCACACCTAAAATGCTTGTCTGTTCTCCTCTTGGAGCGACGAGTTGTGTTGGCGCACACAACATTTTCTCTGCATGCGGCTGCCTTGGGCAGAGGTCTGAGGCACCCTCTCGCGTAAGCGCGTTGCTGCAGAGAGCCAGAATACCTCATGAGGGGTGGTGATAAACAAGCTAAGAGCAGTACCACTCAAGATAGAAATCAACTTCCACCACCCCTGCGAGAGAGTGCCGACAAAGAGAAAAATCACGTTTTGCGCGCCTCCGTTGCGATCACGCGGCGGAACCGAAAGCGCGCGTTGCCGCTGAGACCGAGAATACCTCGCGAACGGCAGTAATAAACAAGCTAAGAGCAGCGCCAATCAAGATAGAAATCGACTTCCACCGCCCTGCAAGAGAGTGCCGACAAAGAGAAAAATTACGTTTTGCGCGCCTCCGTTCCGATCACGCGGCAAAACCGAAACCGCAAAAGGGGTGTTGCCACAGTCTGCGCGACGTGCTGAAGTTAGAAATCAGCTCTGGTTATCTCCCCAAGAAGTTAGCACAAATTTCAAACGCTTCTTGTAAGTCCTAAGAGGTGGCAGCACCTCCCAGTGAGCACGCATCGTCATTATGGCGCGAAATTTCAAACGGAGGGTCGAAACCGTACCTGTACGGCAAAGACCTTGCGGGACAGAAAACCGCCGCCGTACATGCACAGCAAAAACCTTCAGAAGGTTAAATATGACCTGCAGCAATAATCTGTTGCCGCACCGAAACCGCAGAAATACATGCAAGCGAGCGCATTGTTGCTTGTCGAAGGCGCAAGCTTAACATGCTCGTGTGATTGTCTCCAAACTGTATATAGGCCAGCATGCTGTTCGTCAGCCAAAGTGTTCCAGCAGCTTCCAAGCAGAGACTTTCATGCAGCTACACCGATCAGAACGAATGGCTGTGCAGACTATGTGACTGCTTCCTGGCAGAATGACATGGATGGCTTTTTAATGTGTTAGCATTCTTAAAGTACTTCGCACACACACTTTCTGGGGGCTATCTATATATATATGCGTACATACATGCATGTATGTATGTACAGTCAACCGCAAAAGTTTACGGGACGCAGGATCTGCCACGAAGCTGAATTCTCGCGAAGCGTGGTCACACAGTCTCGAATTAAATGTTCCAGCATGTAGTAGCCTTTGCCACCTACACAGTGACTCATTAACTACGAAGTGTCATGCCTTAACAGTGCAGGAGTTCACATTTGAAAGAGAAATCACATCCCGTAAACTTTTGCTGTTGACTGTATGTATGTATGTATGTATGTATGTATGTACGTATGTATGTATGTACGTATGTATGTATGTATGAATATATGTATGTATTTATATGTTTGTATGTACGTACGAGAGTTGATCCAGAAATATAAGGTTCCCAAAGAGCTCCAGCCACACAGGAAGGTACGAGGAGAAATCCGGCAACACTGCTGCACGCGGCTGTTCCCCCACTCTCGATTTCCCCCAGCCGCTAATTTTTGGCTCAGCAGCCGTCAGATATGGAGGTTCCCATTGTTGATCCCGCCAAGTGCGAGATTCGTTCCCTAATTCGCTTTTTGCACGCCAAAGGGACTCTACCCATAGATATTCATCGTCAGTTGACAGTGGTGTATGACGACAAGTGTGTATTCGTTCAACACGTCCGAAAGTGGTGCAGGAAGTTTAGTTCCGGTCGGAAGGAAGTTCACGATGAACGTAGTGGAAGACTTTCAGTTTCGGAGGCGGTTATCGAGATGGTCCAATGCGAATCTGCAAAACAGGAGAATCACCGTTTGTGAACTTGTTGCTCAGATTCCTGGGAGTTCTTATGGTACAGTGGATAGAGTTTTGACTGAAAAATTGGGATATCACAAGTGTTGTGCTCTATGGGTACCGCGGCTATTGACATCAGACCACAAGGAGAAACGCCTTGACTGTGCTTGCCAGTTTCTTCAAAAGTGTTATGAAGATAAGGAAGGATTGTTGGACTCAATTGTTACAAGAGACGAATTGTGGGTGTTTCATTTCACTCTCGAAACGAAACAAAAATCCAAACAGTGGCGTCACCCGGAGTCACCAGTTGCAAAGAAGTTCAAGCTCCTTCTGCTGGCAAAGTCATGGCCAATGTTTTTTCGGATCATAAGGAGGTACTGCTGATCGATGTCATGGAACATGGGACAACAATCAACTCGGACAGTTATTGTGCAACACCAGGAAAACTCAGGCGAGCTATCCAGAACTGCCGGCGAGGACGACTGGCAGCCAGTGTAACGCTGCTTCACGACAACGCCCGACCTCGCATCTCCCGTCAAACCCAAGAACTTTTGACAAACTTTGGGTGGACTGTCATGTCCTACCCACTGTACAGTCCAGACCTCGTGCCTAGTGATTATCACTTGTTCCCCATGTTAAAGGAACATTTGAGTGGCCAACGCTTCCGGAGCGACGAAGTCAAAGAAGAGGTGAAATGCTTCCTCAAGGGGTTGGCGGCGGAGTTCTACAACATTGGGATGCAGAAATTGGAGTACTGTCTACAAAAGTGCATAGAAAAGATGGCAATTATTTAGAAAAAATAGAGCAAAGTTTAATTTTTCCAATTATGTAAATTTCTGTGAGAATAAACAATGTTTCCCATTTATAAAATGATGGGAACCTTATTTCTGGATCAATCCTCGTATGTATGTATGTATCTTTGTATCTGTTTCCTCGCCTATCTTGGTTGCTGGGTAGTCTGCGGTGGAACGAGTAGCACATTGAGCTATTGTGCTGAGGTGACAGGGTTCAAAACTAACTGTCGGACCAGTTTGTGTCACTGAGTGTGTGCCAATGTGTTCATATGCACCACCATTCAACGTACCTCTTTCCATCGACATGATCACTATAGATGTGGGACTGGGTAGACACCTCTGAGAAACTCTTTCATGCCGACTTGGAGCACTATGTATGTGCCACTCGGTCCATGCTGGTCTTCAGTGAACCTCTTTGATGCCAACTTGGGTCACTTGGTATGTGCCAGTAGGTGTGTGCCACTCTCCAACGAATGTATTTGACGCCAGCGTGGGTGACTACTAAGTGTGTGCCACGGGGAATGTGTCACTATACGATGACGAAAAAGTGCCTTTGAATTTCTTCGATGCCAAGCACAATCGAATTTACATCACAAGGGTTTCTCCAGGACAGCAACTCAATACATAAGCAGGCCGTGCCACAAATGTACTGGTTACGTGTCGCTTGAATGGCATGAATGCACTAGATATGTGCAGCTTTTCAGTGAACCACTGACCAACTTGGTTCACTGAACATGTGCACTGAATGTGCGGCAAATGAGGGAACAATTCCCGGTGTTCGCAGACACCGGCGCACTGCACTTCTCGTCTCAGAGGCCATGCGTGGACTTCTCGGCACTAATACCTCGGAGGGCGAATCGGAAAGTTTTTGCCCCTATCTTTTTAGCCAAATTATGGCTGTGAATGCGAACACAACTTATCCATTCCCAGCGGTGGTCCTTCTGCCAGTAGCTCCATGGCACGGCACTGCTGTCAGTTGCTGAAGATCGCGATTGAACTTCACATGTCCACGGCGTACCACCAACGAAGTGTGATCTGTTTTCTAGGGAACAAGGGACGAATGTCCATTGAAATCCACAGGGAAATTCAGCCCACATATGGGGAAAGGTGTCTTGCTTTAAGAAGTGTAAGGTGGTAGTGTTGCGAGTTCACAAACAGCTGTGAAGACTTGCATGACAATGAGCGTTCGGGGAGGCCGCATGCATCACTGCTATCACAGGGGCATCTCAAGTTTAGTGCTGTGATGGGACAAATGGGGGGGGGGGGGGGTCTGAACCGGTGTGGGGACTATGTGGGAAAACAGTGCAAGGTACTTAGAATAGTAGTTGTATTTGTTATTACCTGTATGTACCTTGTTTTGGCTAATAAAGTATAGGGGCAAAGACTTTCTGATTCGCCCTTGTAGATGGTGCAGCGTGTCCAGAAAGCTTGGCAGAGCTCAATTGCCATATGACACATTTCTCAGCACTCGCACACACTGGATCACCATGCATTTTAGAGGCTGCGTGCAGGCTTTGTGGCAGCGGTGCATGATAGCGGCAGGTGTTCTTATGGAAGTGTGGGGAAGTCCCCCTGCTTCATACAGTACTTACAGAACTCATTTCAGCCGTGAAAATACATTGTGTCACTGCATTGGTTTAATGCCAACACATTGCTGTCAACTGCCATCGTGAGAGGGGTTCCGCCACTTTTATTTATTATTATTTTTTTTCCATGGGATGCGCCTGCCTGTGTGGCAGTGCTTGCAAACGCTGCCAATTCAAGCTTCCTTCTGAGCCGCGTTTCAGTCTTCAGTAGCAGTTGCGGGCGAAAGTTCAGCTTAACTGAATGAGTGGTGCAAGCAGGGTGTCTACCAACCAAGAATTCTCAGGGATTTTGCATACTCTGGAAATACTCAGGGAAAGCTCAGGGAACTTGTGCTTATATCTGGGAAAATTGGCTATAATTTTATTGAAAGGGGATTAAAGTTGTGTGAATGCTGGCTCAAGTAACAGAGGAATCGTAACGAATCGTCTTTGATGCCGTGTCGTTGGCTGGAGCTGTTGCCAGTGTACAGTCAACAACCGATTTTCCGGACACCCGATTTTTGGGTCATGCCTGACAATTCAGACGTCTTCGTGGCACTACCACATACTCCATAGAGTCAGTGTATAAGAACGCCTGAAATTTTGGACGCAACAACCCTTCGCCGTCCTATTTTCCGGACTTTTTACCATGACTGCAGATCCGAAACGGCATTTATGAAAACCACCACCGCCACCATTTCGATTATCTCGCCGCCTCAAACCGGCACTCTCGCACGCAGAACAGCTGGCAGCCGTAGCCGCCACTGCGGCAATGCTAGGCCGAGCTGCTTCGATGTTCGCTATTAAGCTTCTTGTCGTTCAATGACGTGTTTTTCATTGAAAGACTTCGCCGCTATCAGCAATTGCACCGACTGGTGCGTTGCATAATGCCGGTTCCCGAAAGTCAGCTCCGCGTCAACACAGCAATGTTAAGCAGTGAAACATATGCAAAGTATTGCTGTGAAGCTTAACAAGCATGGGAAGGGCCAATTGTCACGGAACGCAGTATCTAGTCCTTAATTATACACACGTGCACCTGCCGTCTCCTGTCACCTTCAGAATGTTTTCGGACGTGCCTGTGGCAGTTTGAGCCCTTAAGGGCAGTAAAAGACATGCATTCATTTTTTTCGGATGTTGACTGTACAACTGACCAAGAGGATGCTTCAAATGTTTCATGGGGCGAACACACAATGGAAGGAGGACGAGAACAGAAAGGACCGACGCACTGAGGAATGAATGGAAAAGGGAGTGCACCGCTGCTTCTTTGGAAGAGCTTGAGCTCAAAAAAAGTGTTAGCTGATGCTGAGATGCAGGTGTCCCTCCATCCAAACCAAAATAAACTCTAAAGCAGTGAAATGCAACACTGAAGCATTGTGCGTGGGCTGGGAGTATGTCAGGACAGTTGAGGTTGACTTTCCAGGTGCAGAGAGAGAATCGCACTTGTGACAAAGTTCAGTCCCCATACCAATGAGTTGATAGATATGAGTTTCAGTTGATAGAAATGGCTCATATTCGAAAATATTTTCTTTTGTATGCATCTATTTTTATTTGTATTTGAATATGGTAAACTCGATTTTCAATGGGCTTGCCACTTTTTCAAATATATTTTATTCACTCTACATTTTACTAACGCCTCCCTTCTGTTTTCTTTTAGAATAAAATGAACACTACTAGTCACTGTTAAAACTGCATTAAGTTTTTTTTTTTTTTTTTACATACCATACTTACTAGAGAGTGACAGCGTTGGGCGACAGGGTGTCAGCCCATTTTGGCACAACAGAGTTCTGTCACTGATCGAATTATGTGAACGCACTCAGGGAAAACCTGGAAAACTCAGGGAATGTGGAAATGTCAGCTTAGTTAGCACCCTGGCAAGTTAAGTTTTTGCATTGGGTCTATATTAAACCAACCAAATGGTCACACCTTGTTTTCCATCTCCAAAATATCGGCTTATCCGGGTTCATTTTAACAGGAGTCTGCTGTACAGTAAGGCACGGTACTCATTGTCTAACTGTGAAAAATTTATAATTTATTACTGTGCTTGCTTATTTAAGTTTGTTGATGACTGCAGTGCTGGAGGCAGTTCAGTTGGAAATTCTGTTTACTTCTCATGTTTCGTGCTAAGAAAAGACAGTTTACTATAAAATTGCATCTGAATGGTCTGCATACCTTTAGCGCAATTCAAATCGCATGCTCCCCAAGTGGGGAGTGGGGATGTTGCAGACGCCATCACTGCCCTTTACTGCCGTCAGTGAGTAAAACGGCACCCGAGAGACAATGCTATGCTTTTCTATGCAAAGCACAAACGTGCCGCCGTGGAGAAATTGAGTCAAGACAGAGCGTTGAATTTGCCACTGCAGCTGCACATGGTGAAGTGGCATGGACTGTTTGGGAATACCGCGACATCACATGGACATCGCATTCTCTGCTCCTTGCAATTTTTGTGAGTTGCATGAGCTAGCAAAGCCAGTGCAGCACTATACGATAATGACACTGCAGAAACGTGAAAGCGTGGGGGAGCAAAGGAGAGAAAACGAAACCTTTCGACCGCCCGCATCAAAGTCAAGGATAACGTCAATGAGCTTTTTGTAAATATCAAATAGAACTGGACAAGTGTATTTTCTTTCATCTTGTAATGCAATACAATGACCTTTTTATTACGAGTGGTTGAGTAGTAGTGAAATAAAATATAATGAGGAGTGCCTTCGTCATAGGGTTAGTACTTGAATGCCTCTGGGGAGTCTCTAATCGTGTCCTGAATTTACCTCAATTTCTCGATTACAAAAGCTCTGTTCGTGATAATGTTGACACCTTAGATGTTCTCTAGCACTAATCTATCACTTTAGCTTGACGTGATATTTGCCTTTAGTGTCCCGTTATAACAAGGCAGTTGAGAAAGTCAATCCACTGATATGTCAAAGCCATCAATGACTTCAAAGCTGCTAAACTAGATATTAAGACAGACGTGATGTTTTATGGCTAGCGTGAACTGTCTAGAGTGTAGTTAACTTGGCCTGTGGGAAAGCTGCCTATTGAGTTCA
Source organism: Dermacentor variabilis (assembly GCF_050947875.1). Lineage (NCBI taxonomy): Eukaryota > Metazoa > Arthropoda > Arachnida > Ixodida > Ixodidae > Dermacentor > Dermacentor variabilis. The sequence continues at coordinate 101,254,499 of NC_134568.1, forward strand.
ATAAGTAAGTTGTGCCTTCATTGTTATGGATCACAGGGCTATCGGATGTGCCTGGAGAAGCAATGGTAAAGTCTTATTGCCCCAAGTGCATGGATGTGTACGGACCCAAGTCATCTCGGCACCACCACACGGATGGTGCCTACTTTGGCACAGGCTTCCCTCACATGCTGTTCATGGTGCACCCAGAGTACCGCCCCAAGAGGCCCACCAGTCAATTTGTGCCCCGGTAAGCTCTCTCAGGACCTTTGCACAATGCTGATGATGAAATCCGCATCAGGCTAGCATTGCATCCCTCTACATTTACACAGTCTGATTCATTTGTTCCCAGCCTGAATTAAGGATTCACTTTTACTGTCTTTAGAAAAAATATGTAAGGTCCTCTCTCCCGAGGCAAATGATACCGTTACCGAAGATCGGCACCTTGTGTACGTGCAATTAAATGTCAACAATAACTACAGTAAAAGCTCATTAATTCGAATTCTGCGGGGATGCTACGAAAATTCAAATTATACGAAATTTGATCTAATGAAAGTCAGAAAAAAATCGCTCAGTTAAGGCGCATATATAGTCTGACGTGGTGTGAGTACGCGCGTACACACGCTACGGCACGTTGGCGTTAACATCTATACTTCGAAGCACTAGTGCAGCCAATGTAACCGGATGCGGCCAATGCGGCCCGACGTGCCGGACATCGAGATGGCTCTTACTCCATCCGCACGTTCGTCGCGCTAATTGGCGCAGAGGAAAAACAAAAACTCGTAGTTTCACCCGAAAAGCGAAGCATCGATTGCGATAGCAAATTAGTAGATAGCTATATGAAGTAACTATAATAGTCTTATCGGCCGTATAAACTTGTAAACATTCGTTTACTAACTAAATTAACAAGCACAGTGTCAAGCACGCACAGGTAAGCATGAACACATCTCACTCGATGGCCGCGGACACTCGTTAAAGAACGCTGGAGTGAGGAAAAGCGGCAGTAGCAGCGAGCAAATTGACCTTCGTACAGCTCTCGCTTCAATGCGAACGAAACATAGAAAACACATTGCATACGAAGCTACCGGCACTATGCGCACTCCGCAAACATCACGGATAGATTTGAAGACGAGGCCCACGCGGGCGCGCACTTTGGCCTCGTCGGCGGCACTTTGGCCTCGTCGCATATTGCCCCCGGAGAAGAACGCCTCCCTCCCTCCCTCGCCTCGCCTCACCTCACCCCTGTGCCTCGGGCGCGACAGGAAAGGGCGTGTTCCGCCCTGCCTTCCTTGCTTGCACACGCGAGATTGAGCCTCGTTTGCTGGCTCACGCTCGCAAGCTCTTGCTCATACACAAAGAACACGGCACCCGGTGACGGTGCTGTCGTCCTTACCAAAGATGGAAAAAGCAAAGTTGCGCGGCCCGCCCGGCAACGCCAGCGCTGCCAACGGGCTCCCTCCCGCGCACTAGCACTTTCCCCATCCATGATGGCTCGGAGTTCGAATTATCGGTGGCGGTGCGGATTTCAGTGTGAATTAACGTGATGTCTTACATATTGCTTTCAATACATTGTTGGACTGACCACGGTGACTACTTCGAATTATCCTAAATTTGAAATTAAGGAGTTGTGAATTAACACGCTTTTACTGTACATATTTACTCGAATCTAGGCCGACCTCGATTGTAAGCCGACCCCCGAATATCCGAAGGTAGAAAAAAATTTTAAAAAGCATACTTCAAATGTAGGCCGAACAAAAAAAGTGAGGAAAGTGCTAACAAAATGAAAACAGCATTTATTTAATATGAACACGTCGAGCACACACTACGTTTTCATCGCTGCTAGCCTCGTCGCTATAGCCCAGACCGCACGCACACTTGCAGACGCGCGCCCATGCATGCGCTGACAGTGCGGCGCAGTTCGGAGACATCGAATGCCGCGCAATCTCAGTGAACAGCTCCTCTCTGTAATCATGCGCTTATTTTCTGTATCATCCCGTTGCGGCACACGCAAGAAGCGTCCCCCATTGCCTCCTCCAATGACGGATGTTTTTCTCATTGATGCTGAAGTCCCGCCCGGCTTGAACGTTTGACGATGCCTCTGCGACTAGTACAACTTCTCATCTGAAAGCGGCTTTATTGGCGACGAGAATTCGAAGTAGCGCCCTCTCGCAAGTGACATCACGGCCAAGACGCCGCTCACTCGGGCGTGCTCAGCCGCCACGCGCGCTCGTTCCCTTTGTGTATGTTTGGGATATGGGTGGCTCGAGCCGTACTTATTGAAGGATATGTTGGCTTCTTTCTGCTGCCATGCCTGAAACACAGTTCCTTCTTCAAAAGAGCGTGAGTCGAGAAAACCTGCGGCTTGGATATCGCAAGCTGTATAGCATTGAAGGGGTCTACTGGTTTTTCAGTGCATATATGCGCCGTGTCTGTCCATAAATTTTGCGTAAAAAGAATCTCTGCAAATTAAGCACGCGAAGTTGTGTATGATGCTTCGCTGAACACTTAACGTTCCCTTAGTACTTAGCTATGAGAGACATTGCATTTTACATGGAAGAAAATCTTGGTATTTGGTGTCAACATGTTATCCGTGTTAGAAAGACACTGCCCAGCGAAGCTGTCATCGGGATTCTTATTACTCTGGTGAGTTGTTCTAGTTAAATACGGCCATTTTATTAATGCGTAAAAGAAAGAGGCGTGCATTTCGTATGAAAAAGTTTGCTGCTACTTTCACCGCTCTGTGAAACAGGCCCCCATAAAATGAATTGATCATGGCTGCTGACACAACAGCGCATCATGTAGAGTATTCACATAGTTAAGTCACAAATACCATAGTAGCAATCACCTGAAAGAAAAGTTTCGTGATTAAGATCGAGAGCCAATCAATTGCAAGCGATGAAATGTTTCATGGTGGCCCTCAGTAGCCTTTATCGACAACATGGCACACCCTTCAAGCAACGGTAGCAATTGACTGTAGTTATGGCGAGGCACGCATTGCTCGTGAAACCCATCAGTTCACTACAACTTCGAATTGAAACCATACGGCAGTTTTTTACAGCGTCAATTGCAATGCCTAAAGTATGCTCAAGGTACTACAGCGCAGCTTAGGCTGCCTGGAAAAGGAAAATTCCTAGCACCTTTCTGCCTCATCATGTCTCGATCCAGCGAGAACTATTCGTTTCATCAGCATATAAAAGAGAACCTCGCGAACCTTCATAAGGAAGACACCACAAGCCTTACATATTTCATTTGATTTTTGACCCTCCACCAGGGAATTACAATATCCTCAATATGTCCCATACTACCGTATTTACTCGCATAATGATTGCACTCGCGTAATGATCGCACCCCTGAATTTTGTCATCAAAATTCGCTTTTTTTTTTTATTTCCCATGTAATGATCGCACCCCGAACTTGCAGCAGCAATATGTCATGTGTCAAGTCTAGCTAATAATGATCGCGCTTACCATCTGTCGAATGCTACGCAAACGACTCAAGACAAACCAAGCGGTCTGCACGCGCCAAACATTCTTAAGCAGATGCCCGATTTCATTCCTTTCATCACTTTCCGCACTTCCATGACAAAAAAAAAACTACAACCACACTTGCCTTTATTATGTGTAGGCTTTATAATGGTTGTGGTCAACAACAACAAAAAAGGCGCCTTTTGGTTCTTCTCATCTGCACTCGTTGGCACGCAACAAACCGCAAGCAGCAACGATAGCAGGCATGTTTACACTGATAGGTTAGAAGCGTTAGAAGTGATAGGTTAGAAGTGAATTCATACGCCGACGCTTGTAACACAGCTAAGATATACACCCACCCTTAGCGGAAACATGCCGTATTAGAATAGTAGTGAAAACAAATTCCGCAGTTCCACAGCATGCCTGCTTGTGTTTCTATGTCACTGGCAGCTAAGTGCACCCATCTGTTTCTGTCCCCTCAAAGTGGACATGGCTGCGTTATTGCTGCAGGCTTGCTGATATTAACGATATTATTCATTACAGATACGGAAGAAACTGTTTCAATGCACGTAATGTACTCGCGAGAAGAAAAAGATCTAGTTCGGCGCGTTCGGCTTACTCCGCCGGCCGCCATTTTTGTTTTGGTGTCCCACACTACATACAACGGCAGCTGCCTATTTGTTGACCTGTTGTCATCCCGCAGCAAACGCAAAATGAAACTTTTTTTTTTTCGGGAAATTTAACTCGCGTAATGATCGCACCCCTGAATTAGCGTCAATTTTTTTTTTACAAAAAAGTGCGATCAATATGCGAGTAAATACGGTACTAATGAATGACGCTTCGCTTCGGCTTCTTTCTGGCTACAGCCATACACTCCAAAAGGCATATTCCACTCAAAAATTTGGGCCGAGCAGCCTGTGTCAGTTCGCCAAACAGATTCGTCATGTATATTCCTCAAGCAACAAGCACCAGTAAATTGCTCACGTGATTTGAACATGTAGCACGGAAAAGGGAATATATATTGGTACATTCCTTTTCGTATTCTGCAAACAGCTGTAAGCCTCAATTAGCTTTACTTCAATTTACTGCCACTTAAACACGTGCAGAACCACCTAATTTTGAGAAGCAGTTAAAGAAGCAAGTAGTGCTGGCAGAATCTAAACTGTATTGTTAGTTAAGTCCCAGTGCTACTGCCAACACAAACGGTATTTTCTAGGTAAATCTCTCTCAAAAGCTGTAGACAATCGCCCACATTGTCACACGCTCCTGTAATGTCTAAAGAGGCCACATATAACGGTCTGCTTTGTACTCTTGATATTTCAATACGCTGAGTACACTCATTCGTTGCTTTTGCAGGCCACCTCCAGTCCTGAACTTGCTGCTTGACAGCCAATGCAATGACTGACTTCTGGCACAGGGTCAAATGCCTCTGAGTTTAAGGGCAATTGACACTGTATACAGTTTAACCTCACAATAGCGAAATCGGCGGGGAATGCAAAAATAATTCACTTTCACGAGAATTTTATTATTGTGAAATGAGATGTCGCAGGTGGATTATGTGTGCGCACAGAATGAAACTTTGCTGTCAAAATTCCGTTAGCCTACTTTGGCAAGCTTTGCTCGAGGATATAGAAGCGCATTGCCGCGAGTACAAAGTGTGCCTCATATGTCAATCAGCAGGGGCAGCACCGCCATGGACCAGTATTCGTGGTCAATTGCTTTCCGAGATACTACCATTTTTGCGAGATTTTGCATAACTTGGCATTGGACACAAAGCAGCTGTGCTCCATGCATGTAGTAGCATTTCTTCAGCGCATGCTGTTGCCCGTAGACGCCAATGCGTCCGGTGCCAAGCATGAAAGCGATTGTATCTCGTATACCCAAAGGCAATCGATCAAGATTACGGCCCCTTCGCGCAAATCTATGTCCAGCGCCAATCCGCACGCGATGCCTGTCGGGTGGCCCTGACACCAGCGTTTTTGAAGCAAGGGATACATATTCCTGGACGATCGCTCAGTGACTGCTTGATGTATCGCATTCCATGGTGCAACTGCCATCTCAAGTGGCATAAACGATTCCACGTCAGTGGGACGTGGATTTCTTAGTTTTTACTGCATTTTCCTCGCCGAGGTGTACTTTGTGTCCAGTGCACTGCACTACGTGTGCAAAAACCGTCGTCACATGTCGGTAGCAACATGCGGGTCACTTCAAACAGGCGATCAACAAACAAGACGGCAACCATGGCGTGTTTCCGGCACACGCAATTGCTTTCGACGCTTGGTTGTTCTTGTAAACAAAAATGGCAGTGTCCACGCAAGTGTAATGCGGTGCTATTTTACACAATTTTAGTGCAAAACAATCGATTTGAGCACATTTTGGAGCTTGCTAGCCTTGTGCGAGTAGGTAATATGTGGGGTTACGTGCCGGCAAATTTTGTTGATGCAGGATTGTAGTACAGCAACATTTTCACTGTCAATATTTCACTGTCACAAAAATTGCGTTGTCGCAGAATTTCATTATCATGGGTTTCAACTGTACTAAAGCACACGTTGGCGAGAACCAGACAGCCAGCGGGAATTACTCAGTTTTCAAGTTAACATGAGTCAAATACGCAACCTTATACTTTAATGGCTTGCTAGTCTAATTTTAAAAGGACACTAAAGTGAAAAATGTTTTTTTCTGCATCAGCAAATTACCGTTCTACAACACCAAAAACACCCCTCTTACAATGATAAGACGTTTGGTAAGCCAGAAAAAGCGCAAGAACGAAATACAGGTGGCGACGCCTACTTAAGTTCCCGCACCTGGGGGCTGTGACGTCTTGGATTTTGATGGCATCGTCTAGGGCCTACTAATTATATAAAAAGCGGTGCAGATTGACTACATTGTGTTCTAAAGGAACCAAATATTAAACATGGCAAGTTTGGGGAACCTTTATTCAGCCAACGCGTCCCAAATGCGAAAACATACTTTGGAATCCCTGACGTCACACTGACGTACCGGCGCTGGGGCTTCGGCGCGAAATTCAAATACTGATACTTGGACCTTCGTTTTCTTATCTAATAATCAAACTATTTTTTTTAAATGACTGCCTGCAGGGTTTTCAAACAATGCTGCATTAGTCTAAACTGATTTATTGTTTCACTTTAGTGTCCCTTTAAGCATGAAATGCTTTTAGCTCCCATTGCCAGTGACATTCAAATGACCTTCAGCCAAAAGCCAGAGCCGTTATCTGGCCACTCAAATGAGAACATCCAGGCAACTAGTCAAAATTTTTAAAGATGCGGTCTCTGGCCCCCAACCCTTTGTATAACCACATTACATACGGTAGTTACCGCCCAAACAAGTTACAAAATATATGGCTTCCTTAAATTTGTTTGCGCTATCACTTAAAGGGACACTAAAGGTTACTATTAAGTCAACGTGGACTGTTGAAATACCATCACAGAAACCTCGAAACGCTTGTTTCGTGCCAAGGAGAGACTTATTTTAAGAGAAAATGCGTTCTGAAGTGTCCGCGTACCTCTAGCGCAGTTCAAATCGCCCGCCCTCCGATCGAGGAGTACTGACATCATGGTCTCATAGTGACGTTGCGCCATCGGTGAGTAGAACGGCGTCCGCAGACGGCGCTACGGCTTTTCTGCGCAAAACGCAAACGCGCGGCCAGAAACAGAGCCAAGACAGAGCCGACAGCAGAGTGAAAGCGGGAGTATGGTGGCTAGCGGAAGGAGAAACGAATTACGTCCCACATTACGTCCCACGGCACACGGAGAGTCCGTTTTCGTTAAACTATAGGCTGCGGCGAGCTCGCAGCGTGGTCGGCGTGGTCTGTGAGAAGTGACGAGCCTTTTCGCACTCGCAACAGGGCATAAAAAAGTGCGAATCGACGCAAAACTCGGCCTAGAAACGTGCTTCGCCACAACCAGGGCTCAATACGACCCAAGGTGGCACGACCCAGATGTCGTTTCCCGCACCGCCACCAGGCGCCGCTACTATACCTCGAACTCCAGCGCAAGACACCCATAAGCTGGTACTTCATTCTATGACGCAAACTTCGACGCACGTCGCAATGGACCCTGACACCGACAGATTGGCTCGCGATGGTGGGCTCAACTTCAGCGATTTGAGCACCGGCGAGCGCGACCTGCTGCTGAGGGCTCGCACTGCCGGCGTCGTTGCGTACTACGACGGCGGCCTCGACACCGGCTCTCCGGAGCGAGAAAGCAACGAGGGCTTCCCACGACATCACATGGACGTGGCATTCTCGCTGCTTGTTCCAAATGAAAGTTTCGCGAGCCAGCAGAACCCTCACAGTACGACGCGATCACGAAACTACTGAAACTTCAAAGCGTGCGCGGCGCAGAGTCGAGCGAAAACGAAACCGTTCGATCACCCATACTACTCAAGGGTAACGTCAAAATGTTATTTTTTCTTTGAATCGAATAGACGTAGACAAGTAGCATTTTTTTCCGTCTTATAATCGAATGAAATTATATTTTTAATACGAGTAGATGAGTATTAGTAACACAAATTATGAGGAGTGCTTTCGTCATCGGGCTAGTACCGGAATGTCGCTGGGGGGTCTCAAATCGTGTCATGCATTTACCTCAATTTCTCGGTTACTAAAGCTCTGTTCGCGATTATATTGACGCCTTAGACGTTCTAGAACATTGCTCTACCGCTTTAACTTGAGTTTCTGGTAACCTTTAGTGTCCCTTTAGGCTGTAACTTATAGTACGCTGAAGTTTTATTTGTCATTTCCTCTAGTGGATGTTCGAAAGGCAGATACAGGGCTTACACTTCCTTGTTGTCTTTTGGTGCTGAGCGCTGAACACCTGCGGTCCGCGAGTTTCATGGCACGGGTTTTGTGTCGCCTCAAGAGGTTGCGCCACGCTGCGTGGCGCCTTCTTCAGGCACTTCTACCTGCTGTCGTGGCTTAGCGGTTATGGTATTGCACTGCTAAACACGAGGTCGCAGGGTCAAATTTCGGCCATGGCAGCTGCATTTCAATGGAGGTGAAATGCAAAAACGCCAGTGTACCATGCATTGGGGCACATTAGAGATCCCCCGGGGGTCAAAGTTTATCTGGAGTCCCCCACTATGGCGTGCCTCATAATCAAATCATGGTTTTGGCACATAAGACCCCAGAATTTAATTCATTCTTCTAGCTGGGCAGTGAGCTCTGTCTCTCTGGCGTCTTTAACTGCCTGTCGTGTGACTTTCAGCCGGTTTTCTTCTAGCTGGGCAGCATCCATATGGGGTGGTGTTCCATTGCGAACATACACTACAGCCATTTTAGGATTGTGGCTGGTATCATCTCCAGCCAATCTGCTTTGCCGGTTGCCATTTCATGCTTACATCTACTCTCAATTACGGGAGAGTCAGCAAATTTTTTTTACCATTGACAATGTAATTGCGATGTTCCAATATGCTAAAATAACCATACTAATAACCATAAAGGCATGCATATATATCATTATTCTATATTTGAAGCTAAGGATTTGTATTCAAAAATTTGATATTCGCACACCCCTAATTTTCAGTTCGTGTTGCTTCTGGCAACATGCATGCTCAAAGAACAAGATGCAGGATTGAAAGGACAGATACGAACAAGTACTTTGGCCATCCCTTCCCTTCACTCATAAACTCTATTCATGATGCGATACCAACTAGCCTGCTGTCAAGCATCGTTAGCATACTGTACCGCTGCATACTCACCACAGTAGACTCTGCTAGAGAGCCTAAAGAATGTGAAAAGTGATTTGCACCATACAGTTGAAGCAGTTTAATTACTGATTGCTAGCAAAAAGTGTCATGCACGTCACTATCGAAAATAAAAAGAAAAAACGCTGTATTTGCAGCTTGCTGACTCCATTGTATGTTTGTGTGTTCCTCGAAAGGCAAGTCCAATTATAATCGAAAGGCTTTTATATCAGAGAAGTTTTCTCTTGCAAAGGACATCGATATGAGCAGGCTTAGCCATGTTATAAACAGACCCTTCATCATCTTATGCATACATTGTTTATCAATTGTTCATCCTTTTTCCGGGGACCACTTTCACGCGCTAACAACTTAAGTTATCCACTCAGTGCAAGGCGCACCTACATGAATCTGTACTTTCTTGAATGTTATAGTTCATTCTATCTATTGCTTACGTTGTCACCGAACCTTGTGTAATTAGAATGTATGTGCAATGTGAATAGCGTTGTGCTATGCTGAAGACACACGGGCATCAGCGACTATGCTGGAGCCTTCTACGAATTATGTATAAATTGTGGCACTCGAGGTGGCTGCCCCGCGCCTCATTCTTTAGCTCCCGTGCAAACCATGCTTCACCCTCGTGACGTCGTGTCACCATGTGAGCACACATTACCGGGACGCACCCTGATTGGCCTGCTGAGTGGTGGCCCACAGGTGCCCTCTCTATCTGAGCTCTCTTCCGCTGAGCACTTCATTGTTTTCGCACTTGCTGGACTGCTACCCGGTTAGTCCTAGTGCAGCAGGTGCACATACCCAGTCGGGCCTGCATTGAGCCTTTGTCCGTAAGCGCTGTGACTGTTGCACTGCGATGCATCTTGGGTTAATGAACCGGTGCTTGTTGACTATCTGATTCTGGAGCCTTCTCTGCGCCGTTGGCAAACCATGCTGTAGCACCTTTGTGCATTTGGAGTGGATTAGCGTCACACGTTGAGTGAGCCTGCTGCAGTCTTATCTTGATGAAGGAGCAAACATGCTTCACCCGCAAATTAGATTTTCAACGATCATCAAGTATGCTTGCCGTTATCACTGTGCTGAGTGTTACTTGCTTCACTGGGCCCAGGCTTGCCCAGTAATTAGTTAAATTTGTAACTCACAGTTTTGGCACTGCGTCTTTCTTCACCGTCACTGCATGAAAATATGAGGAAGCAAGTCCTGAGAGAGAAAGAAGCACTTTTTGCTTAAGTTCAGGGTATATTTTTTAAAACATTTGTTGGCCATTTGAGCTCATTTCTTCTACTATATTATAACCATTCTCATGCCAGCTGGGATAGAAACCATCATTTTTCCTCTCCTAACTTTGGATGCAATGCTGCCTTGTCTTGAGGCGTGACAGTTAAATATGTTATGCAGTTGCACTGAATGATCTTATTTGCGGCTAGAATTCATAGTAAATACTGTTCTCAGCTATAGTGTACTGTTGTTTTCGAAACATTGCCTGAAATACAAAACATATTATTGTGCATAGTGATTTACTCATTGATATTACCATAAGTTCCAAATGACACTTTCTCTTATAACAGGGCTCCACCAAATTGGATGTTCAGTGCAGCAATGTGCATTGCTCAATGTGGCACTACATTTGCCCTTGTAATAATGGTATTAGACTTTTCTTCACATTAGCTTCAAGGCCTCTTTCTTTATTCTTTTTTCCTTTCTCGTGTGCAGGTTGTATGGCTTCAAGATTCACCCTCTGGCCTACCAACTACAGCAGCAAGTAGCAGCCAACTTTAAGGCGCCGATTCGAGGCATGAACTATGGCAATGGCAAACGTTGAAGTTTCACTTCACCGGCCTCCCTGCAACGCTCACCTCATGATGCTTTTGCCACTCCAGCATCACTTTTCTTTGTCCTCTTCTTGAAGCCCCCTCTTGTCTACAGTGCTTTTTCATTGTTCTCCCCAGTTCACTGGATGTTTTATTGTCTTGATACATCCGTGCACATGGCCCTTTTGTTTTTTAAAGACTTATTAGTCTTAGCAAAGCATCCTTTGCTTTTCACGACTGGTGAAAGTGAATTGAAAGCAGTTGTACGAGTGATGCTTTGCAATCTTGACAGCCATACCTTCAAGCTATCTCTTTTGTTTAAAACTCATCACGTTGATTGAGAATCTGATTGTGCTATACTCATTGGTATTTTCAAGCTCTGTTCATTATCAGCAGCTGGCTCTGCATGTAACTGCTCAGCTTCAAGTTTACTTCTGGCCTCTTGATGGTTTATCATCGGGTCCTGCAAAACAGCTACTTGTCAGCCACACAGGTCTCATGTTAATTGTTGTCTTGCTTTTGCTTCACTTTTTTTTTTCAAAGATTTCACAAGAACAATTTTAGATTTGTTATGAGCCCAGCTGCAGAAGTTTACTTTCGTTTAATTTTTTTAAGCAGGGGTGTGAGTCTTAGACCAAAAGTTTTTAAAATCTTTATTCATCGAGGTATAGTGCTGAAAACTTGTACATGTATGTAATGTGATATGCTTATTTCAAATAGAAGGTCCATTTTTGTCTATCTCCTTTAGTTCAAAGTTTTTGCAAGCTTCCTTTAATGATCATCTGCAACGATTTGCAAGATACTATTTCCTGATATTTTGCTAAACAGGGTACCAGTGGCTTCTGTACGATTCAAGGAATGCAATAAGAGCTTCCTTATTGCTATGCCGTACTTAGAACATGAGCTGTGAGGTATTGAACTTGAAACATGAAGAAGTGTTTTTCTGGTGGCTGCCTTTTGACACCTCACAACTTTTTTTTTTAGGTAAGGCGGAGCAATAAGGTTGGTCTTATTGCATTCCTTGAATCGTATAGAAGCCATTGGTACCCTGTATAGCAAACTTTCAGGAACTGATATTTTACAAATCTTTGCAAAAATTATTTAAAGGATGTTTGTATGAAGTTAGAACCAGAGGAGATAAGCAAAAATGGACTGCATATTCAAAATAAGCACATAAACATCACATATATGTACAAGTTCTCAGCACCATATCTCAAAGAATAAAATTGTTTTGTTTTTTTCTAAGACCCACTTCCCCCCATAAGCCTAGTGTAGTTTTTCTATTGGTGTGCTAGGTCTGTTGTTTTAACATAGCTTCTTACAACTGTTACTTTCTTGGGTTCTACATGCCTTCTGTTAAATTTTATGTGCAGAAATTAGCTCATCATATCTTTCTACAAAGGTTGCGTCCAGTTGGCCAGAAATGTATGGAAGAAACAATATGCAGTGACTTCTAATTTTGTCAACGTCTAATTTTGAGCCATGATTAGGGCTCTAGGAGACATGTGCATAAGTATTGTCTTCCAAGCTGAAAGAACATTTCTGTCCAAAATACCTAATGTATTGATATAAGTTGAATGTGTTTGAAACTGAGATTTATGGGATGTGATGTAAAGGCCTAGCCAACTTCCAATACCACAAATTTTTATATCGCAGGAAATGGCTGACCATGGGAGTTGTCTGTTAAGGGACCTTGTTTCCTTTTTTTAATTATTATTATTATTTGTTATTACTACTACTTCAAACACTTGTAGATGGTGTTTGATGTTTCTGAAGATAGCATGACATCTGTCAGCTTTGAGCAGCTGTCTTGTCAACAATGTGAGAAGTCTCCCACACTTGACATAGCTACACAATGATGATTAGGCATTCACTTGGAGGTTGTGTCTGCTGTACCTGCTAGTGGACGCTGTAGGTACGTTGCCAGTCATGTCAGCCAGTCGTGCTGTCATTCTATCAAAGGACCAAGTCAGTACACAACACTCACAACTGTGGGTGCTAAAGTCACTCCACAGCCGCTTCACCAAAGCGCACATGGTGCAGCCTGCTGCATGCTCTGAAAACAGTAAGAAATACCTAGAATTCTAAATTACTGTTCAGGTACTACTGGTCTGGCACAGTGGCCATGAATTTTTGAGCGTGATAGTCTTGGTTCACCATTTATTTACATAGTGTTGGTAATTTTGCTAGCGGCCAGTAATAAAATAATGCTTGCCAAAGTACTGAAGCGATGATGCAGATACTAGAATATAGCCTGAAACATGTCTTACTGAGGTGCTGTGCCATTGGTTATTCCCCAGTTGTATTGCTCACTCTTGGTGAATAGGAAGGGCTCACTGTTCTTAAGGAGTGTCAGCTAAGTGCAGTTTTATGCAAGAATGGCTTGTTGCATGTCATGCTAAGTGTAAAAGGCCTGCGAGAAAGCAGTAGTTTAACTTGCAGATACACAATTTTCCTTGAGCCAGCTACACAAACTTGGAGCTTTGTCTTGACAGATGCATGTTATAGGGACACCAAAAAGTTTACTCGATTCAGGCTGGTAAAGTAAACGCTGTTTTATTGATTTTGTGGGAAAAGGTTGATTATTACCTCACTCCCCTTTTTGGAATTTCACGGCAACACCTGGTACGTTGGTGAGATATTGTGCATCTCAAAATATTTGCGCATGGTGTTAAGGCCATTTTGAAACTTGCTTTTTTTAGAGAAGGAAATTTCTTTACGTGTTTGCTTCTTTTTTTGACTTGCCAAGCCTGTAGTCATGGCAAGAGTGGCCATTTTGGTGCAGCTTGAACCTAACTGCTGCCTAGCTTATTAGTGTCCCTTTTATTTACGAATATCTCCACCTTTCATCATGTTGACTTCAGCTGTCCTTTGATGATTGTGTTGTTAATGTGGCTAATAGATGATGTTAATTTGGCTAATAGAGCTACAGCTGAGCCTTGTGTGACTTGCTCTGCACCAGAATGTCCAAGTGAAATTTTAAAATAAAGTGGTTAAGGTATGCTGGAATACTACTTGAAAAATGTGTAGACTATTTTGTTTCTATAAATGTTGTATCTCTATTACAGGCTTACTTGTCAAAGAAAAAAAGAATGACAATTTTTTTTTCTCTAGAATTCAGTTGCAGCTGAAAAAGGTATTGAAATCGAGTTTACCAGAGAGCCAAAAAAAGTTTGGCAGCATGTTACACCCTTGTAAAACGTCATGGCAAAAGCCTGCTGCACATGTGGTAATGCATTAAGTTATACGATCGGAGGGGACAGACTTTTTTTCAAGACATAACGAGCCTCAGTGTGAAGTAAACGTATGGTGCTGTAGGTCAACCTCCTCAATAACGCATGTGAGCACTTAATGCACTAAAAGGTTCTTGCGTTCTCTCTTTTCGTCTTTCATTCTTTATTTCATTAATTTTTTTCTTTGTTCTTTAGTTTGTTCTTTCTTTCGTTTCTTCATTCATAGTCGGCCATTGCGTCTGCTTGCATACAGGGGTATGAGCCATCCCTGATATTTTTTGCTTAACTGGACTAGACGCCATTTTTTTTCAGGTATGAGCCATTGCAGAGAGCCACTTAAAGGAAGCTTTAGCTCGGGTGTTCCTATGTAAATACATGTAAAAGCAGAATTTGTTTTTCTCGGCAACCACTGCACCAAATTCGCCGAGGTTTGTTACATTTAAAAGAGAAACTTAAATTCTGGTGACTGTTTCTTTTGGATTTTCATTTAGGTTGTCATTCGTTTATTAAAAAATGGCAAAAATTGCAAATTTTCAGAAGATAAAACTATCAAGATCAACTATCAAACTATCTGTTACTCAGCAGTGCAAAATGATATCACAATTCTGTGAATTGCATCTAATAGTACATCTAAAGTGGACAAAATTGATATGTTACACATAAATCTCGAAAAATTTAGCAATAAGGAAATACAGCTTTTGCAGAACCCTTGTACACAATGTAACGAATTCATGTAAGATATAAATTGACATATCGAATTTGTCCACTTTGAATGTTCTAAAAAGTGCCGTTTACAGAACCGCAATACCTGTTCGTGATGCAGAGCTATTTGTAACCTTTGCTTCTATAGCTTTTAAATTTTTGAAATATTTCTTTAGCGAAATGCAGACCATAAATCGAAATTCCGCTGCCAACAGTCACTAGAATTTAACTTTCTCTCTCAAATTTAACAAATTTCGTTAAAATGGGTCCAGGGGTTATCTAAGAAGAGCGTTTTTGCATTTTACATGTATTTGAATAGGCCACATCAGAGTTGGAACTGAGCTAAAACTTCCTCTTAAGAGGAAGCTTTAGCTCGGGTGCTTCTATCTAAATACATGTAAAAGGAGAATTCGTTTTTTTTCGGCAACCACGGCACCAAATTTGACAAGGTTTGTTGCATTTAAAAGAAAAACTTAAAATCTAGTGACTGTTGGTTTCTAAATATTGAGTTAGGTGGTCAATTTTTTATTAAAAATTCTAACGCAACAGAAAATGATAATACAATTCTGTGAATTCTATCTAATAGTACATCTAAAGCGGACAAAATTGATATATTACACATGAATCTAAAAAAATTTAGTAGTATGGAAATACAGCTTCTGCAGAACCCTTGTAACCAACATCACAAATTCACATATGATGTAAAATGACATGTAAATTTGTCCGCTTTGAATGATCTATTGGATGCCGTTTACAGAATTGCGATATCTGTCCTTGATGCAGAGCTAGGAAATTTTAAACCTCGGGCTTCCATTTTTTTCAAACGTCGGAATTTTTGAAAACTTTTTAGCAAAATTCAGGCCCTAAATTGAAATTCCGCTTCCAACAGTCACTAGAATTTAACTTTCTCTCTCAAGTCCAACAAATTTCATTAAAATCGGTCCAGGGGTTATCTCAGAAAAACGTTTTTGCATTTTACATGTATTTGAACAGGCGGCGTCGGAGTTGGGCCCGAGCTAAAGCTTCCTCTTAAGGCTTTCGCCTTAAAAAACTTGTCTGCAGGCAGCTGTGAACCTATGTGAGCTCTGATGCAACAGCACCTACCGTATTTACTCAAAATTGCAACGTACACAAATCTAGCTCGACTGCTATATAATCAATATATAGCAGTTGACTATATATACTTTGGTATATATAGTCAACTATATATACTTTATAACTTGCTGAGAAAGAAAAAAATATTTGAATATAGGTTGGCCCATACATTTAAAAAAAATGAAGAACTTTGAACATGACACATCTTTATTTGCTGTAAGCTCAAGTACTAAATCTTGCTAGTAGATGCCAAGCTGCATCCTCATTGGAAGTGCCAGAGAAGTCATCCTCATTAGGTGCTATGCAGTGGCATCGGCACCCCAAACAATGTCATCCTCAGTGTGAATGAGTGCGTTGGATATGCAGTATTTCTTAAAGCCAGCCTGGAAGATCTCCAGAATGCCTTTACAGTGGATGCGATGGAGGAACTCCTTTAGCTCTCTACTTTTGCTAGCTTTTTTCACAAGTATTAATAGATTCTTTGTTCACGAAATACATTGATAGCTCATTTTAAGTAGCATTACCGGTTAAAAATGTTGACCTATATTTGAATAAATACTGTAGTCTAAATGATTAAATGATGGTGTTGAATCCAAGGAGCCTCCAAGGTCAAGGTGACACTTCAGCCTGTCGCCTAAGCAGTCTTCACAACTGCAAGACGCACAAAACTGCAGATACGGTTTTTGCCCAAAGCACTGGTTACAGTAATGGAACACTGAAAGAAAACTAACTTTCAATCTCACTGGAATCAACACAGCAGTGTCAATGCAGAATACATACCTCTTTCTTTGTGTAAACCATGTAGACAAGCTTGTATATTTATTTAAGAATACCTTACAGACTTGGAAAGTAACAGTGCTAAACGTACAAGGACTAGGCAAAGAACATGACACGGGCGCTTGTCTGTTTATTGATGCTACTTTCTAAAACATGAATTACCACCAACTCACCCAAGTTTCCCTTCTAATACCTTGCAGAGCTCAAGAGAAGCATTTATTTCATTTTCCTGACATCGTAGATAGCCATGGGCAGTTCCGCATCACAGGAATTGATTCCATGGCATCGCCCACCTCCTTTCTGCATCAAGGAAAGTTGGCCTGTGGTTGCTGCTTACCTCTGTTGAGCACAATTTTTTGGAGCTTGATATCCATTCTGTGCAGCGGTGGCGTAGAGGTAGAACACCCGCCTCGCGTGCAAGAGGTCCGTAGTTCGAATCCCGGTGCCGCGCAATTTTCCACCGGATTAAAAAAAAAATCCGCGTGTTGATAAAATTGCATAAACAGGCCTGGAGTGTGGCCTGATCCCGGTGACCAGAACCGGTAACGCACTCCCTCACCAGAGCAGGATTGGCCACCCTGGTGCAGTACTTGGCCACAACCTCCTATATGAACAGAACAATCAAACCCCGGCCCCCAGTCCCCAGCAGCTGCGAAGCAACTGACCACGGCGGCGGTCAGACCTGCGATGCAGCAGAGGGTGCTAAGAATCCCTGGCTCCGGACAGGCCGCCATTGGAAAATGAACCTGACTACGTTTAACGCTAGAACATTGTCTAGTGAGGCGAGTCTGGCAGTGCTATTGGAGGAATTAGAGGGCAGTAAATGGGATATAATAGGGCTCAGTGAAGTTAGGAGGCGAAAAGAAGCATATACAGTGCTAAAAAGCGGGCACGTCCTGTGCTACCGGGGCTTAGCGGAGAGACGAGAACTAGGAGTTGGATTCCTGATTAATAAGGATATAGCTGGTAACATACAGGAATTCTATAGCATTAACGAGAGGGTGGCAGGTGTTGTTGTGAAACTTAATAAGAGGTACAAAATGAAGGTTGTACAGGCCTATGCCCCTACATCCAGTCATGATGACCAGGAAGTCAAAAGCTTCTATGAAGACGTGGAATCGGCGATGGGTAGAGTGAAAACAAAATACACTATACTGATAGGCGACTTCAATGCCAAGGTAGGCAAGAAGCAGGCTGGAGACAAGGCAGTGGGGGAATATGGCATAGGCACTAGGAATAGCAGGAGAGAGTTATTCGTAGAGTTTGCGGAACAGAATGATATGCAGATAATGAATACCTTCTTCCGCAAGCGGGATAGCCGAAAGTGGAAGTGGAGGAGCCCGAACGACGAGACTAGAAATGAAATAGACTTCATACTCTGCGCTAACCCTGGCATCATACAAGATGTGGACGTTAAAAAAAAATTAAATTATGGGGTTTTACGTGCCAAAACCACATTCTGATTATGAGGCACGCTGTAGTGGAGGTCTCTGTAAATTTCGACCACCTGGGGTTCTTCAACGTGCACCTAAATCTAAGTACACGGGTGTTTTCGCATTTCGCCCCCATCGAAATGCGGCCGCCGTGGCCGGGATTCGATCCCGCGACCTCGTGCTCAACAGCCCAACACCATAGCCACTGAGCAACCATGGCGGGTAGATGTGGACGTGCTCAGCAAGGTGCGCTGAAGTGACCATAGGATGGTAAGAACTCGAATTAGCCTAGACTTGAGGAGGGAACGGAAGAAACTGGTACATAAGAAGCCGATCAGCGGTAAGAGGTAAAATAGAGGAATTCCAGATCAAGCTACAGAACAGGTATTCGGCTTTAATTCAGGAAGAGGACCTTAGTGTTGAAGCAATGAACGACAATCTTGTGGGCATCATTAAGGAGTGTGCAATAGAAGTCGGTGGTAACTCCATTAGATAGATACCAGTAAGCTATCGCAGGAGACGAAAGATCTGATCAAGAAACGCCAATGTATGAAAGCCTCTAACCCTACAGCTAGAATAGAACTGGCAGAACTTTCGAAGTTAATCAACAAGCATAAGATAGCTGACAAGGAAGTTTAATATGGATAGAGTTGAACATGCCCTCAGGAACGGAGGAAGCCTAAAAGCAGTGAGAAAGAAACTAGGAATTGGCAAAAGAGACGAAGCTGGCAATATCATTACTAATATGGATGAGATAGTTCAGGTAGCTGAGCAGTTTTATAGATATTTATACAGTACCAGTGGCACCCACGACGATAATGGAAGAGAGAATAGTCTTGAGGAATTCGAAATCCCACAGGTAACGCCGGAAGAAGTAAAGAAAGCCTTGGGAGCTATGCAAAGGGGGAAGGCAGCTGGGGAGGATCAGGCAACAGCAGATTTGTTGAAGGATGGTGGGCAGATTGTTCTAGAAAAACTGGCAACCCTGTATACGCAATGCCTCATGTCCTCGAGCGTACCGGAATCTTGGAAAAACGCTAACATAATCCTAATCCATAAGAAAGGGGATGCCAAAGACTTGAAAAATTATAGACCGATCAGCTTACTCTCCGTAGCCTACAAACTATTACCTAAGGTAATTGCAGATAGAATCGGGAACACCTTAGACTTCTGTCAAGCAAAGGACCAGGCAGGATTCCGTAAAGGCTACTCAACAATAGATCATGTTCACACTATCAATCAGGCGATAGAGAAATGTGCGGAATATAACCAACCCTTATATATAGCTTTCATTGATTACGAGAAAGCATTTGATTCTGTTGAAACCTCAGCAGTCATGGAGGCATTACGGAATCGGGGTGTAGACGAGCCGTATGTAAAAATACTGAAAGATATCTATAGCGGGTCCACAGCCACCGTAGTCCTCCATAAAGAAAGCAACAAAATCCCAATAAAGAAAGGCGTCGGGCAGGGAGATAAGATCTCTCCAATGCTATTCACAGCGTGTTTACAGGAGGTATTGAGAGACCTGGATTGGGAAGAATTGGGGATAAAAGTTAATGGAGAATACCTTAGTAACTTGCGATTCGCTGATGATATTGCCTTGCTTAGTAACTCGGGGGACCAATTGCAGTGCATGCTCACTGACCTGGAGAGGCAGAGCAGAATAGTGGGTCTAAAAATTAATCTGCAGAAAACTAAAGTCATGTTTAACAGTCTCAGAAGAGAACAGCAATTTACAATGGGGGGGTAGCGAAGCACTGGAAGTGGTAAAGGAATACATCTACTTAGGGCAGGTAGTGACGGCGGACCCAGATCATGAGGCGGAAATAATGAGAAGAATAAGAATGGGCTGGGGTGTGTTTGGCAGGGATTCTCAGATCATGAACAGCAGGTTGCCATTATCCCTCAAGAGGAAAGTGTATAATAGCTGTGTCTTACCAGTACTCACCTACGGGGCAGAAACCTGGATGCTAATGAAAAGGGTTCTACTCAAATTGAGGACGACGCAACGAGCTATGGAAAGAAGAATGATAGGTGTAACGTTGAGGGATAAGAAAAGAGCAGATTGGGTGAGGGAGCAAACGCGAGTTAATGACATCTTAGTTGAAATCAAGAAAAAGAAATGGGGGGGGGGCATGGGCAGGACATGTAATCAGGAGGGAAGATAACCGATGGTCATTAAGGGTTACGGACTGGATTCCAAGGGAAGGGAAGCGTAGCAGGGGGCGGCAGAAAGTTAGGTGGGCGGATGAGATTAAGAAGTTTGCAGGGACGACATGGCCACAATTAGTACATGACCGGGGTTGCTGGAGAAGCATGGGAGAGGCCTTTGCCTTGCAGTGGGCGTAACCAGGCTGATGATGATGATGATCCATTCTGTTGTACTCACCCTGATGTTAGTGTACACATCAAAGATCAGGGATGCATATTGAAGCATCGTGGTGTTTTTGCATATGCTATTCGCTTGCGTCGCATATTCTTTTGTTACAGTTTTTAATTTTGCATGGTGTCTAAACGAAAAAAAAAACTGGTTCATTTCGGGTTCAAGGCACTGCATATTTTGTTCCAGTTCGGCGCACTCCATTTTATCGTGCCTTATGGTGACATGCTGCATAGAGCTATCAACTGCTATGTATGGCGCATGCGTGAGTTTCATCAGGGGGCTGAAATGTGCTTCCTGGCACGTGAGAGAAAGCAGCTCATGTTTTTTACATGGATATCTGTTCGTGAAATGTAATCTACAGCTACAGCAGGCATACAGATAAAGACGGTCATCGTGGGCTGTGGTATTGCTAGAGTATGCAGCACAAGGTGCAGTGCCTTGACGCGTCGATCTCTTCACTCCCTCTTTCCCACATTTCCTTTTATCGTCAAACACTGACTACGTGCATAACCATAGAAAATAATTTTCTATGACGTATAAGCACGTGGATTACAGTATTTGTAAACAGAAAACCTGTCGCAACCGAATTATAAAGGTTTTTCATTGTAAATGGCACATACATTACAATTTATTAAGAACACTGATGACATGAAAAACCTGTCATGAATATATATAAAAGCAAGACATTACCAAATCTAATGCAGTATAGCACAGGAATGACATCTGACAATCGTGAAGTAATATTTTGGCAACTATCCAACTTGACATTTCCAAATTCCCCGAGTTTTCCAGGTTTCTCAGAGTGCCTTTGCAATATTTACTGAGTGACAGAACTTTGTTTTATGTCAATACAGGCTGACACCGTGTCTCCCGATGCTATCGCTCTCTAGTAAGCATGTTAAAATATAAAAAATGGACTTAATCCAGTTTGAATAGTGAGTAGTAGTGTATTTTATTTAAAAAGAAAACAGGAAGGACGGGTTAGTAAAATGCACAGCGAATCTCCAAAAAAGAAAAAAATGGTAAAGCCCATTGCAAATCGAGTCGAACATTTCAAATACGAATACAAAAATATGCATACAGGAGCAAATATTTTCGTATGTGAGCTATTTCAACTGATGGCAAGCTCATTGGTAAGAGGCCCGAACTTTGTCACAAGTGAGAGATTCTTTCAGCATCTGGAAAGTCAGCCTCAACTGTCCTGACACTCTCAACCCCTGCAAAACGCGTCAGTGTTGCGTTTCACTGCTTTAAAAAGTTTGTTTTGGTTTGGATAAGGGACGCCTGCATCTCGGCGTAAGCCAACACCTTGTATTTTGAGCTCAAGCTCCTTCAAAGAAGCGGCGGCACGCTTCCTTTCCTGTTCATTATTCAATGCGTCGGTACTATCCGTTCTCATCTTTCCACCGAGCGTTCGCTCAACGGACTATTTAAAGCATCCTCTTAATTGTCCAGTCAACGTCCGTTTTTTTGGACTCCCTAGGGGCCGCGAAAGCGTACGAAAAAATGAATGCATGTCTGCCCTTAAGGGCTCAAGTTGCACAGGCACGCCCGAAGAAGTTCTGAAGGACTTCCAGTACACTTATTAGGCATATCGGTCCTCGTACTGTGGCAGGAGACAGCGGGTGCACGTGTGTATAATTAAGGAATACTGTGTCTCGTGACAATTGCCCCTTCCCACGATTGTTAAGCTTCACCACGATACTTCGCGTCTGCTTTACCGCGTAACACTAATGTTCTGAGGCGAAGCTGACTTTCGGAAAACGGCATTATGCAACGCGTCGTGCTTTCTAAGCTTCGAAGTCAATCGCGAGGATTACAAATGCAGAGTTGGTGCCATTGCTGACACTGGCTAATTACACTGAAAAACATGGTACCGACCGGCAAGAATCTTAATAGCCAACGCCGAAGCAGCTAGCCCTAGCGTTACGGCGGTGGTGACTACCGGCGGCCAACGGATTTGCGTGCATGAGCGCCGGTTCGAAACGGCGCGATAATCAAAATGGCGGTGGTGGCGTTGATAAATGCCGTTTCGGATCTGCGATCACGGCAAAAAGTCCGGAAAATCGGACGGCGAAGGGTTCTTGCGTCAGAAATTTCATGCGTTTTATGCATTGACTCTATGGGGCGGTGGTGCCGAGAAACCGTCCGAATTATCGGGCATGTCCCAAAAGTCGCGCGTACTGAAAATCGGTCGTTGGCTGTATACTGGAAACTCATCCTGCCGACGACGCGGTGTCATAATTCGTTACGATTCCTCTGGTACTCGAGCCAGCATTAGTGCGACTTTCGCTCCCTTTCAATAAAGTTACAGCTAATTTTCCCTGGTAAAAGCACAAATTCCCCGCGTTTTCTCTGAGTATTTCCATACTAATAAAAAATCCCTGAGAATTTCCAGTTTTCGCGGTCGGTAGACACCCAATAAGAAAGCACCTTTTTTATGCATCAAATACCCATAATTCAACAATAAAACTGGTGGTGGTTTTCCCGGTTGGTGTCTACCAACCGGGAAAACCAGGAATTCTCGAGGATTTTGAATAGTCTGGAAATATTCAGGGAAAACTGGGGGAATTTGTGCTTCCATGGAGGAAAATTAGCTGTAATTTTATCGAAAGGGAACGAATGTCGCGGTAATGCTGGATCGAGTAACAGAGAGGAATCTCAACAAATCGCCTTTGACGCCGTGTCGTCGGCTGGAGGAGTTGTCAATGTACAGTCAACGACTGACTTTCAGGACGCTTGTCGGTCGTCCGGACCACGTACCCCATAGAGCTAATGTATCAAACGTATGAAATTTCGAACGCAAGAGCCCTTCGCCGTCCGATTTTCCGGACTTTTTGCCGTGACCGCAGGTTTGAATCGGCATTAATCAAAGCCACCACTGCCGCCATTTTCGTTACCTCGCCGCCTCGAACCGGCGCTTTTGCACGCAGATCCGCTGGCAGCCGCAGTGTGGACTACAGCCGTAGCTAACGTTGGCCGTAGCCACCACCAGCGTTACTAGTAACGTTGGCCACCACCGCGGCAATGGACGTCAGACTCTGGAGTTTCGCAAGACGCTTAGCGCCACCTGCCGTTGCGAAGAGGCAGTAATTGAGTAGTGCGAAGCCTGACTCCCTTGCTAAGTTGCCTATGCAGCTAGCGACTGCGAAACAACAATTTAACTAGATTTTGGTCCATATGGCGAGCCTTTTGCGCATTTAACACCCAGACAGAGAGCTACGAATTTCTACGCTAGTCGGACGCGCCTCCGAACTGCTGCTGGCTTGCTGGCTCATTCGTCAGACTAATAGCGGAAACGACGGCAACCGCGATAGCTCCGCGCGCTACAGAGAAACGCCGCAATCGACGCTACTGTTGTGTTGTAAATTGCCATGAACGTGAAGGACGGAATAACAACGTTCAGTTTTACCGATTTCCATCGCGATCGTATGAAGGGGAAAGGTGAGAGCGCTGGATACGGGCCGTTCAACCTGTTGGGTAATCAGATTACTTGCATTCCCCACAACACAGCGGCTCGCATGAGAAAGTGCGACAATTTTGTTCTTCTGTAGTTGTGTTGCGTAGGCCTGACGGAGGACCGTGGTAACTAAGCGAAAACTCAAGAATTTGCAGCCGCCACTTCGTTAGTAACAGAAAAAACAACGTTGCGAGCCATCTTGCTTATGTGCCATCGATATCTCCGCCTTTTAACAGACGTCCTTTCTCCGGTTGACTCAACAAATAGAACGGAGAGATCTGGCAGGTCAGCTTAACCAAACATTTTGGTTCGTTTATGAATTCAAAATCCTGTTCTAGAGCATCGTTGCATGGCGAGTTCATTTCACTTACGGTATTTTGTATGTCCTGCGCCGATACAACAAGCACGCTTCGCAATGTGCTGAGCCTGCTCGACTGCGTTTTTCAAATGTGAGCAATAAAGTTGCTTTAGGAGCACTGGATGAGTAATTGCGAAATAACGCACACTTGTAAAGCAAAAAAATGTCGCATTTATTTACATTTATTTGTGCGCGCTTGTTGCTCGAAGCGTCTGCAAAAAGTTCAAATTAAGGTACTGAGCGATGCTGTATAGCTCCTGCGAGAAAGAAAGATGCAGCGCGTAGGCACTGTAGGGAGCTTACTTACGTTATGATCGCATGCTGCCTTAGAAAACGTTTTCTGTTTGCTGCCCTGGAAAAGGCTATGAAAGGGTTTATTCTCTGTAAATAATTGCGAGACAAAACATTACAATAAATATACATAAAAACATAGGAGATACTTAATAAATCTTGTGTTCAGGAGATATTCAATATGAAACAATTTGAAATGCTTAGATTTTTATGCTGATGTGCCTATAGACAAACCTGATGCTCTCTGTACTTGCGAGTTGCAGCACGCCGAAATAACGCTTGAAACTTTATTTTATATTGCACACGTACTTCGCCCTGCTAAGCTTCCTTTCCAAAGCGTGGATGGGCGGAAGAAGCTTTCCAGGCCCTTGATTTTTAGGAAACCGTGCCTCAACACAAACGAAAGAGAAGGGTCCATTGTGGCCTATGCACCGTCGCTTGCGGACAGCTCTCCTTGCACTACTCAGTTTGCGCCAAGGCTCCGATGGGGGCGCTGGTGCCGGGTTTTTCCGCAGCGCCGCCTGGGCAGAGTCTGAGGTCTATGCTAGGCCTAGCTGCTTCGACGTTCGCTATTAAACTCCGCCTCCGCCTTTGTGGTCCTCGCGATTGACTTCAAAGCTTGGAAAGCACGGTGCGTTGCATAATGCTGGTTCCAGAAAGTCAGCTTCGCCTCAATACAGCAATGTTACGCTGTAAAGCATACACAAAAGTATTGCGGTGAAGCATAACAAGCGTTGGAAGGCGCAATTATCACGTGACACAGTATGTATTCCTTAATCATACACGTGTCCACCCGCCATCTCCTGTCACAGTAAGAGCATCGATATGCCTTATAAGTGTACTGGTAGGCCTTTTCGAATGTGACTGTGGTGATTTGAGCCCTTAACGGCAATAAAAGACATGCATTCATTTTTTCGAACTGCCCGATTTTACGGACGTTTTCGGGCCCCTAGGAGGTTCGAAAAATTGGACGTTGACTGTACAACTGACGAAGAGGATGTTTCAAATGGTCTCGTGGGGCGAACGCGCGGTGGAATGAGGACGAGAACAGAACGGACCTACGCATTGAGGAATGAACGGGAAGGGAAGCGTGCCGCCGCTTCTTTAATTAAGGGGCTTGAGCTCAAAAAGAAAGTGTTGACTGACGCCGAGATGCAGGTGTCCCTCATCCAAACCAAAACAAACTCTTTAAAGCGGTGAAACGCAACAGTGAGGCGTTGTGCGCGGACTGAGAGTATGTCAGTAATGTTGCGGTTGACACACCAGCTGTTGAGAGAAAATCTCACTTGTGACAATGTTCGGGCCTCATACGAATGAGCTTGCTATCAATTGATCAAAACAGCTCATATGCCCTTCATTCACGGCGTCCACATTTGTAGACGCGACCTACTTTTGCCATTTCGGTGCAGTGGTAGCAATGAACAGAGCACAAACATTAAGCTTGGCAAATTGAACATTCTGATAACCTAAATTACTTCCATTTTGCTCCTTAGTGATATGTATCCTTACACAGTACCGCTTTGGTGAAGGCACTACCATGTTTTAAGTGGGACTTGACGTTGAGCATGGCTGTAGCAACCTCGAAATATATATATATATATATATATATATATATATATATATATATATATATATATATATATATATATATATATCTTTATATATATATATATTTTTTTTCTTGAAATGCTTGAGGCCAATGAATAGCTTGTGCATTGATACGATCTCGACCGGGTGAGGTGGGTCTTCACCGCAAGAATCTGGAAACGTCGACGAAGCCG
This sequence comes from Dermacentor variabilis, assembly GCF_050947875.1. Classification (NCBI taxonomy): domain Eukaryota; kingdom Metazoa; phylum Arthropoda; class Arachnida; order Ixodida; family Ixodidae; genus Dermacentor; species Dermacentor variabilis. The sequence goes on from NC_134568.1 coordinate 101,280,978, forward strand.
GGCATTCTGATGATGAAAAAAAGCATGACAGATTGTATTCACTTCATTGGTACATGGTTGTGACCCTCCGAGTCTCGAGCGGTTCTGATCAATGCGGGGGCCAGGACGGCATTAAATAACCCCTTGCGGTCTTGTGATCGCCGTTGTCTTCTTCGGGAGCCTGTGGAAGTATTAGTGCTTTCGTCAGGTTCTGTCGTCGACGACCTCCTGCAGTTGGGTTTATCTTCTCTTCGTCCTTCCCTTTGTGTCAGCTCGGGGAATGAAAGGGGTGACGCTGTTTCGGAAAGGGGCAATTATGTCGACATGGGGACGCTGTTGCGATCGGCCTGCAGGGGTACTGACCTGCGAACCTCTCCCAACCCGCTGCAGCTGTTTCGATCGTCCTGCGGGGGTAGCGACCTTCGAACCATTCCCGGCCCGCTGCGACGAGTTGCTTTGGAAAGCCAACAATGCGCCTCCTTCGGAGAACTGGCGACACCAGCAAGGTTAACCGACCATGCACCCCCTTTGGAGAACCGACGGCGCGAACAAGGTTAGCCACATTTGGCGGACCGAGTATTGTTAGTTGGTTCGCTGTCGCCTTCACGGTCTACTTGTAGCAAGAGAACTCCTTGGAAAGGGCCCCGCAGGGGCGTCTGCGTCAGCAGGCGTTTGGTGTGTTGCGACACCATGTACCCGAGTACATGAGGGTTGGACCCTCCCGCGTGTAGCCGTGCGCGGCTTAGCCGTGTCTGGGGAAAGGGGGATCCTGGAGGTTGAGCCGATGCTGGGTGTTTGGACCTTTAAGGGCCCCGGGCGGAGGCAACACACCTCTTTGGCCTCTGCTTCACATAGACGGCACCTCCAGACTGACCCACCTGGAGGAAATCGGCAGTCACCTTTTCCTGTCCCTCTATTCAATCTTTTGCTTTCCCTCTCGCTATCTCTTCTTTCCTGTCTTCTTATCACTTCTTCTCACTTCCGAATTTCTAGGCGGTAAGGGTTAACCTGGTGTATGTATCCAACCTTGGGTATGTTATATTAGGTTATAGTGGCTACGTACAGCTCGCGTTTGCGTTTCCTCCCGGACTCGTGGCGTCCCCTTGTTGGGCTCGGTGGTGGGCGGCTGGCGTAGCTACCGAAATTATATTATTCTGCATGGCTAAGACGTCATTCCCCCCCTTTCCCATCGTACTCTTTCAAAAAGAGGGCGCACCGAAGAAACTTTTCAACTATTCAGCCAGCGCAAAGAAACTTTCCCCGCTACCATGTAATACACAGTCAAGATCCTAAAAAGACAGTCAGAACTATCTCACCTTTCATCGTAGCTAAACGCCTTACCGACACACTAGGTGCTGGCTACAAAGTGACGAAACTGAGCAGTGGCGACCTTCTTCTTGAGGTCCGCGACACTCTACAGCATGGCAAACTCTCCAATCTCTTAGCATTCCGTAATGTGACAATCACTGTTACCCCCCACCGATCACTGAACACGTCTAAAGGAGTCATCTCTGATGAAGATCTGTTGAGCCTAAGCGAGGAAGAGCTCCTGGAGGGCTGGAAAGAACACAATGTGATTCAGGTGCAAAGAATAAAAATCAAGCGGGACAACCAAGATATCCCAACTAAACATCTCATCCTCACCTTCGCGTCCAGCGTTCTACCAGAAACCTTAGCAACAGGATATACCAAACTTCGAGTCCGGCCTTACATCCCAAACCCTCGAAGATGCTTCAAGTGTCAGAGATATGGCCATGGTTCGCAAAGCTGCCGTGGCCGACTGACCTGTGCAAAGTGTGGCAAACACGAACATGAATCCAACAACTGTAATGGCACACTCCAATGTCCTAACTGTGACGGTGGACACGCAACATACTCTCGAACCTGCCCCACAGGGAAAAAAGAAAAAGACATAATCACAATGAAAATCAAAGAAAACATCTCATTTCAAGAAGCGCGGAAACGTGTTTCATTTTTCCATACCTCAGGGTATGCTGGTGCGGCGCGCAAGGGGGCAACGTCGCAGCAGACTCCGGCTCCGGCCCAACCCACAACAAGTGTGGTTGCGGCCTTGGCACCCGCCCCCCTGGCGTCAGCAGCCAGCGCTGCTGCGCCGTCCCTGAAGGAGGGCCCATCGACCTCTGGGTTGGTCGCCTCCGAGGCCCTGCTTTTCGAGGCAAGGCCTAAGGTGAAAACACCCCGCTCGTGTAAGCGGAAGTCCAGCGGCTCCCAAGAGTCGATGGACACAACCCCGAGCCACAAGGCGCATCCAGCGCCTCGGGGGCAACGCGAGTCGCGCGACCGCTCCAAAAAGGACAAAACCCGTACCATAATCACGGGGCCTGAAACGGCTCCGTGAGTCGTTTCTCTAGCTCGACTCCTCTTGACACAGCTTAAAAACACGAACAATATGGCTACACAAATAATACACTGGAACGTTAGAGGTCTTATCCACAACCTCGATGACATTAAAGAACTCTTAAACAAATATAACCCAAATGTGCTGTGTGTTCAGGAGACACATCTTAAATGTACACAAAGAAACTTTCTTCGTCAGTACACCTTATGCCGCAAAGACCGCAACGAGGCGAATACCTCGTCTGGCGGTGTAGCAATAGTTGTGGACAAGTCCGTAGCTTGTCACCATGTCGCCCTTCAGACGCCCCTTGAGGCAGTGTCAATTCGGGCGATTCTTTTTAATAAATTGATCACTGTATGTTGCTTATACATACCCCCTAATTTTCATCTGGAAAAAAGTGATTTTTATAACCTCATTGATCAGCTACCGGACCCTTACATACTCGCAGGCGATTTTAATGCCCACCACAGGCACGTACCCAGGATTTTTTTTCGGGGGGGGGGCCACCACCTCCATCATCATCATCATCATCATCATCATCATCATCATCATCATGTTTTATGTCCACTGCAGGACGAAGGCCTCTCCCTGCGATCTCCAATTACCCCTGTCCTGCGCCAACCGATTCCAACTAGCGCCCGCGAATTTCCTAATTTCATCGCTCCACCTAGTGTTTTGTCGTCCTCGATTGCGTTTCCCTTCTCTTGGTACCCATTCTGTAACCCTAATGGTCCAACGGTTATCTAACCGGCGCATTACATGACCTGCCCAGCTACATTTTTTCCTCTTGATGTCAATTAAAATATCGTCTATACCCGTTCGCTCTCTGATCCAAACCACTCTCTTTCTCTCTTAACGTTATGCCTAGCAATCTTCGTTCGATCGCTCTTAGCGTGGTCCTTAACTTGCTCTCAAGTCTCTGCCCCATATGCACTGGCATAATGCACTGGCATAATGCACTGGCATAATGCACTGGGAAATGCACTGGCAAATGCATTGGCACTGGACATACTTCAGTGGCAAAATGCACTGATTGCACACCTTACTTTTCAATAATAATGGTAAGCTTCCAGTCAGGAGCTGGCAATGTCTGCCGTATGCGATCCAACCTATTTTTAGTCTTCTGTGAATTTCCTTCTCATGATCAGTGTTCCCTCTGATTAATTGACCTAGGTAAACGTACTCCTTCACAGTCTCTAGTGGCCGACTGGCCATCCTGATCTCTTGTTCCTTTGCCCGGCTATTTATCATTATCTTCATCTTCTGCATAATAATATTCAACCCCACTCTTACACTCTCTCTGTTAAGGTCTCCAATCATTTGTTGTAACTCGTCTGCATTGTTGTTGAATAGAACAATGTCATCGGCAAACCGAAGGTTGCCGAGATATTTGCCGTCGATCTTTACTCCTAAGCCTTCCCAGTTTAATAGCTTGAATTCTTCTAAGCACGCAGAAAATAGCTTTGGAGAAATTGTGTCTCCCTGTCTGACCCCTTTCTCTATAGGTCTCTCCCTGCTTTTCTTGTGTAGAATTAAGGTAGCTGTAGAACCTCTGTAGATATTCTAACGCGAAAGACGAGTCAGTAAGACGAGAAACTATTTACAGATTATATTTACAACAACGGTTGCAGCGCTGACCGGTTAGATTCACAGCGCGAGCCCAGTTCGTTCTTCCTCCTCTTTTCTGGAGTGATGGCGCCTACGCGCCTCGTTCAAACAAACAAATACCTCACGCATGTAGCAATATTTTCCAAGCTTTTTACGTAAGCGTTCTGTACTCCTTGATTACGTAGTGCCTCTACGATTGCTGGTATCTCTACCGAATCAAATGCCTTTTCGTAATCTATATAAGCCACATAGAGAGGCTTATTGTACTCTGCAGATTTCGCGATAGTCTGATTGATGACATGGATGTGATCCATTGTAAAGTATCTCTTCCTGAAGCCAGCCTGTTCCCTTGGTTGACAAAATCCAGTGTTAACCTTATTCTATTGGAGATTATTTTGGTAAATATTTTATATAATACTGGGAGCAAGCTAATTGTCCCATAATTGTTCAATTCTTTAACGTCTCCTTTTTTTTTTGTGGATTAGTATAATGTCTGCATTCTTCCAGTTTTCGGGGACCCTTGCAGTCGATAGACACTTCGTATAAAGAGCCGCCAGTTTTCCAAGCATTATGTCTCCACCTTTGATTAAATCGACTGTTATTCCACGTTATTGTCCCGCTCTTCATCGTTTCATGTCCTGCAGGGCCCTTCTGACCTCATCGCTAGTTATAGGAGAGTTTCTGTATACTGTTCATTACTGTTTCTAAGTGAACTATCGTGACTCCTCTGGGTATTGTATACAGGTAAGCTTAGAATTTTTCCGCTGCTTTTACTATATCTTCGAGATTGCTGATGATATTATCCTTCTTATCTTTTAGTGCATACATCATGGTTTGTCCTATGCCAGGCTTCTTTTTTACTGATTTCAGGCTGAGTTCATTTTTACGGCTTCTTCAGTCTTTCTCACGTTATAGTTTCGAATATCAGTTATTTTCGCCTTGTTGATCAGTTTTGACAGTTCCGCGAATTGCGTAACGCTGTGCGGCCGCCAATCCCATACAACCGCGTAGAGCGCAGGACTCTGCGATTCTAGACGTACTGCGCTCACTGCGAAAGGTTAGAAAAACACCCACATAAGCACAGCAGAGAAGTGGCTACGTGAGGCGGTTCGACCGATAACTGTAGAAGCGTCATTCAAAACAAGTAATTGTTTTCCAGTTCCGGCGGCGTTTTCTCTACTTCCTTTTTAAATAAAAAGATGTTGATCCATAAATATTCTCATAAACAACGGTTAACTTTTTTATTATTCGCTTTTGCTTGCAGTTTGGTTGTTGCCTTGGCTCTCTCCCTTAGTAGATCGCTTAATTTCTCAACTCCTTGCTATTTTTGTTTCCAGTTGCCAATTTTGAACGAAAAGTGCTATACAGTTAGGGAAAAACAGACGAGGTAACGGGCGACAGTCATCTTGCTTATGGGTTTAACGGTTATTGCAGGGTTTCATGATGGACGCTCTTTCACATTATTTTATTTCCCACCTTATCTAACTCATATCACGTGTATATGGTTCCAGGCATCTGCCAGCGTCGCGGCGAGCCGTAACTCAAGGAAACAATGAAGCAAAGGCATGAGTTAAACGCAATTGGCGTTTTCTCCGGCCGCAACTCATTCCATGAGAGTACAGACCAGCTGAGTAACAGCCGCATCCCTCTCCTGGTCCCAGGATCAGCCTAAACAAAGAAGGTTGAACTAACAAAAGCAACAGCTATGCGCGTGACGGTTGAATAGATGGTGACAACTGAACGTATCTCGAGTTAATCGCGCGGGTGCGGAATCTACGAGAAAACTGTCCTTCACATTACAAGAGATGCCGATAACTACCGCCATCTAAAAGGAGTGAAAAAGGCAGCATAATGCTGACCGATGAACAGCTGCGAAGTCTCAACATTGATCTGGCGGCGCTTTAGGAATGTGTGAGGAGTGGTGGCGTGGGTGGGGAGGGGGGGGGGGTATGCCAATTGATTTCGGGGGGGGGGGCCCGGGCCCCCCCGGGACCCCCCCTGGGTATGTGCCTGGCCCACCACACCATGTGGGCAGACTCGCGATGTGACGCGAGAGGTCGTTTCATTGAAAATTTTCTTGTGAACTCCGGTGCATGCCTCTTAAACAAGAAGGAGCCAACGTATTATAATATTCATAATAATTCATATTCATCAATAGTCCTGTCTATTGGCTCGGCCTCAATTTTCCCGGACTTGCAATGGCATGTAATCAAAAATCCCTATGGAAGTGACCACTTCCCTGTAATGGTAAATTCAATGCGCCAGCACGAATGCACCCCACATTCCCCCCGGTGGAAACTAGCCTCCGTCGGATGAATTCATTTTAAAGAATCAAGTTACTTATCACGAGATCTTATCACTGATTTTAACATAGACAAGGCAGTAGCATATTTTACTTGTTTTATAATCGACGCAGCTGTTCATTCCCCAAACACAAGGTCTCTCTTGTAAAAGACGGGTACCCTGGTGGAATGAGCAGTGCAGACTGGCACGAAAGAAACAAAACAAAGCGTGGGGTTTGCTGCGTCGCTCCCCGACTGCAGAAAACCTCATAGAATTTGAACTCGCAAAGTCACACGGAAGGCGCACACGGAGACAGGCAAGGAGGGCTAGCTGGGAGAGGTTTCTCTCGGGCATCACTTCCTACACCCAAGAGTCCAAAGTATAGAATGACGTACGAAAGATAAAGGGGCAACAAATCCACCCTCTGCCCTTAGTGGACGACCAAGGGACTACCTTCGAGGACCAGGCGAACGCTCTGGGCGAACACTTCGAACATGTATCAAGCTCCACACATTACACATAATTATTCGTCAAATATAAACAATTAGCTGAACTTAAGACACTTGATCGTAAATGCCGTCCAGATGAACCATATAACCGTCCTTTTAATATTGCCGAGCTTAAAGCTGCATTGAGCACATGTAGAAGCTCTGCACCGGGAGCTGATAGAATCATCTATGACATGATCAAGAACTTACACGAAGACACACAAATGACACTTCTGGCACTTTTCAACTCTATCTGGGCTGCCGGATACCTCCCATCCTCATGGAAGGAAGCTATTGTTATTCCCGTCTTGAAGCTGGGTAAAGACCCTTCCTTGGCGGCAAGTTATCGCCCGATAGCTCTTACAAGTTGTCTTTGTAAGCTATTCGAAAAAATGATTAATCGTAGGCTAATACATTTCCTTGAACTTAACAATTATATGCTTGATCCCTATCAGTGTGCCTTCAGAGAAGGGGGGTCCATAACTGATCATCTTGTACGCATTGAAGCAAATATCCGCGATGCATTTGTACATAAACAGTTCTTATCGATATTCCTCGATATGGAGAAGGCGTACGACACGACGTGGCGATACGGGATCTTGCAAGACTTGTCGGAGATGGGCATCCGTAGAAATATGCTAAACGTACTAGAAAGCTATCTGTCGAAACGTACCTTCCGCGTGAAAATCGGCAATGTATTGTCGCGACCTTTTATACAAGAAAATGGTGTACCTCAAGGAGGTGTGCTTAGCTGCACACTCTCTTTAGTGAAAATGAACACCCTTCGTGCTTCATTACCGCCAGCCATTTTTTATTCTGTTTACGCAGATGCAGGCACGTACCCAGGGGGGGTCCCGAGGGGGCCCCCCCTGGGTCCCGGGGGGGCCCATCATCAATAGTCCCCCACGGACCCAATTGATTTCGGGGGGGGGGGGTCCCGGGGGGGCCCGCCCCCCCCCCCCCCGAAATCAATTGGCATACCCCCCCCCCTCCCACGCCACCACTCCTCACACATTCCTAAAGCGCCGCCAGATCAATGTTGAGACTTCGCAGCTGTTCATCGGTCAGCATTATGCTGCCTTTTTCACTCCTTTTAGATGGCGGTAGTTATCGGCATCTCTTGTAATGTGAAGGACAGTTTTCTCGTAGATTCCGCACCCGCGCGATTAACTCGAGATACGTTCAGTTGTCACCATCTATTCAACCGTCACGCGCATAGCTGTTGCTTTTGTTAGTTCAACCTTCTTTGTTTAGGCTGATCCTGGGACCAGGAGAGGGATGCGGCTGTTACTCAGCTGGTCTGTACTCTCATGGAATGAGTTGCGGCCGGAGAAAACGCCAATTGCGTTTAACTCATGCCTTTGCTTCATTGTTTCCTTGAGTTACGGCTCGCCGCGACGCTGGCAGATGCCTGGAACCATATACACGTGATATGAGTTAGATAAGGTGGGAAATAAAATAATGTGAAAGAGCGTCCATCATGAAACCCTGCAATAACCGTTAAACCCATAAGCAAGATGACTGTCGCCCGTTACCTCGTCTGTTTTTCCCTAACTGTATAGCACTTTTCGTTCAAAATTGGCAACTGGAAACAAAAATAGCAAGGAGTTGAGAAATTAAGCGATCTACTAAGGGAGAGAGCCAAGGCAACAACCAAACTGCAAGCAAAAGCGAATAATAAAAAAGTTAACCGTTGTTTATGAGAATATTTATGGATCAACATCTTTTTATTTAAAAAGGAAGTAGAGAAAACGCCGCCGGAACTGGAAAACAATTACTTGTTTTGAATGACGCTTCTACAGTTATCGGTCGAACCGCCTCACGTAGCCACTTCTCTGCTGTGCTTATGTGGGTGTTTTTCTAACCTTTCGCAGTGAGCGCAGTACGTCTAGAATCGCAGAGTCCTGCGCTCTACGCGGTTGTATGGGATTGACGGCCGCACAGCGTTACGCAATTCGCGGAACTGTCAAAACTGATCAACAAGGCGAAAATAACTGATATTCGAAACTATAACGTGAAAAAGACTGAAGAAGCCGTAAAAATGAACTCAGCCTGAAATCAGTAAAAAAGAAGCCTGGCATAGGACAAACCATGATGTATGCACTAAAAGATAAGAAGGATAATATCATCAGCAATCTCGAAGATATAGTAAAAGCAGCGGAAAAATTCTAAGCTTACCTGTATACAATACCCAGAGGAGTCATGATAGTTCACTTAGAAACAGTAATGAACAGTATACAGAAACTCTCCTATAACTAGCGATGAGGTCAGAAGGGCCCTGCAGGACATGAAACGATGAAGAGCGGGACAATAACGTGGAATAACAGTCGATTTAATCAAAGGTGGAGACATAATGCTTGGAAAACTGGCGGCTCTTTATACGAAGTGTCTATCGACTGCAAGGGTCCCCGAAAACTGGAAGAATGCAGACATTATACTAATCCACAAAAAAAAAAGGAGACGTTAAAGAATTGAACAATTATGGGACAATTAGCTTGCTCCCAGTATTATATAAAATATTTACCAAAATAATCTCCAATAGAATAAGGTTAACACTGGATTTTGTCAACCAAGGGAACAGGCTGGCTTCAGGAAGAGATACTTTACAATGGATCACATCCATGTCATCAATCAGACTATCGCGAAATCTGCAGAGTACAATAAGCCTCTCTATGTGGCTTATATAGATTACGAAAAGGCATTTGATTCAGTAGAGATACCAGCAATCGTAGAGGCACTACGTAATCAAGGAGTACAGAACGCTTACGTAAAAAGCTTGGAAAATATTGCTACATGCGTGAGGTATTTGTTTGTTTGAACGAGGCGCGTAGGCGCCATCACTCCAGAAAAGAGGAGGAAGAACGAACTGGGCTCGCGCTGTGAATCTAACCGGTCAGCGCTGCAACCGTTGTTGTAAATATAATCTGTAAATAGTTTCTCGTCTTACTGACTCGTCTTTCGCGTTAGAATATCTACAGAGGTTCTACAGCTACCTTAATTCTACACAAGAAAAGCAGGGAGAGACCTATAGAGAAAGGGGTCAGACAGGGAGACACAATTTCTCCAAAGCTATTTTCTGCGTGCTTAGAAGAATTCAAGCTATTAAACTGGGAAGGCTTAGGAGTAAAGATCGACGGCAAATATCTCGGCAACCTTCGGTTTGCCGATGACATTGTTCTATTCAACAACAATGCAGACGAGTTACAACAAATGATTGGAGACCTTAACAGAGAGAGTGTAAGAGTGGGGTTGAATATTATTATGCAGAAGATGAAGATAATGATAAATAGCCGGGCAAAGGAACAAGAGATAAGGATGGCCAGTCGGCCACTAGAGACTGTGAAGGAGTACGTTTACCTAGGTCAATTAATCAGAGGGAACACTGATCATGAGAAGGAAATTCACAGAAGACTAAAAATAGGTTGGATCGCATACGGCAGACATTGCCAGCTCCTGACTGGAAGCTTACCATTATTATTGAAAAGTAAGGTGTGCAATCAGTGCATTTTGCCACTGAAGTATGTCCAGTGCCAATGCATTTGCCAGTGCATTTCCCAGTGCATTATGCCAGTGCATTATGCCAGTGCATTATGCCAGTGCATATGGGGCAGAGACTTGAGAGCAAGTTAAGGACCACGCTAAGAGCGATCGAACGAAGATTGCTAGGCATAACGTTAAGAGAGAAAGAGAGTGGTTTGGATCAGAGAGCGAACGGGTATAGACGATATTTTAATTGACATCAAGAGGAAAAAATGTAGCTGGGCAGGTCATGTAATGCGCCGGTTAGAGAACCGTTGGACCATTAGGGTTACAGAATGGGTACCAAGAGAAGGGAAACGCAATCGAGGACGACAAAACACTAGGTGGAGCGATGAAATTAGGAAATTCGCGGGCGCTAGTTGGAATCGGTTGGCGCAGGACAGGGGTAATTGGAGATCGCAGGGAGAGGCCTTCGTCCTGCAGTGGACATAAAACATGATGATGATGATGATGATGATGATGATGATGATGATGGAGGTGGTGCCCCCCCCCGAAAAGAAATCCTGGGTACGTGCCTGCGTAGATGATATACAAATAGGGTTCAAATCCTGCAACCTTGCAGTGTGTGAGAGGCAAGTACCACAGGGCTTGAACAAAGTATCTACATGGGCAGACGAAAACGGATTTAAAGTGAACCCGAACAAAAGTTCTTGTGTGCTTTTCACAAGAAAGGGAAGCCTCGTTGCAGATCCCAATATCGAAATCTATGGCCAGCAAATCCCTGTGAACAAAGAGCACAAGTTCTTAGGTATCATACATGACTCTAAACTAACATTTATTCCACACATAAAGTATCTCAAGGTGAAATGCTTAAAAACAATGAACTTACTGAAAATTTTATCCCATACAACATGGGGCAGCGACAGAAAATGTTTGATGAATTTTCACAAAAGCCTCATTCGATCACGATGTGACTACGGTGCCGTGATTTATCATTCTGCAGCCCCGAGCACGCTAAAGTTAGATCCGGTTCACCATTTAGGAATTCGACTGACCACTGGCGCTTTCAGAACAAGTCCCATTGAAAGTTTGTATGTAGAATCAAATGAGTGGTCACTCCATCTCCAGAGAACATACATCAGCCAAACATATTTCCTGAAAGTCCACTCTAATCCTCAACATCCGTGTTTTAATACCCTTAACGATATGACATATGATACACTCTTTCGTAATCGTTCCTCTGTAAGACAGCCCTTCTCACTTCGTGTGAGGGAGCTTAGTGTTGAAATGGATGTCCCAATCCTCAAACATCGCCTAATGCCTCCAGCTAAGCTGCTACCTCCTTGGGAGTGGCAGATGATACAATGCGATATATCTTTCATGCAAGTTACAAAACACGCTCCAGAGATTGAAATCCAAATGCATTTCCGGGAACTCCAATACAAGCACTCCTGCACGGAGTTCTACACAGACGCATCGAAGTCACGCGAGGGGGTGTCCTATGCAGCCGTCGGCCCATCCTTCTCGGAATCCGTTGTACTGCATCCGGAAACAAGCATCTTTACGGCTGAGGCCTACGCACTATTGTCGGCTGTAAAGCATATAAGGAAAACAAAAGTAAAAAAAATCTGTTATATATACGGACTCCCTAAGCGCTGTGAAGGCTTTGATGTCATTTTGTAAGCACAAAATCCAGTAATCAATGAACTATATTCCGTCCTATGTAAAGCGTATATATGTAACCAGCATGTCATCATATGCTGGGTGCCGGGTCATAGGGGCATCGAAGGTAACGTTCTGGCGGACCAGATGGCTACTTCAATTGCATCGTATTCTGTTCATCCTACCCCTGCAGTCCCTGTCACAGATCTGAGACCTTTCTTGCGCAGGAAACTGCGAAACTACTGGCAACGCTTGTGGGACAGGGAAACAAATAATAAGCTGCACGTAATAAAGCCACAATTAGGGTTCTGGCCTTCTGCAATAAAATCCCGCCGGACAGATGTCCTATTCTGTCGTCTTAGAATAGGACACACATTTGGCACCCATAACTTTTTACTCACCGGAAATGACCCTCCAACCTGTGGCAGATGCGGGGAGAGAGTGACCGTGCTCCACGTCCTCCTGGAGTGTCGGAAAGCCGAATCTGAGAGTATGAGACATTTTTCCTTAGCATACCGTCAACACATTCCTCTTCATCCTGTAATGTTTCTCGGTCCAGAACCGCTTTTTAATACAAACACAGTCCTAGGTTTCCTCAGAGATGTTGTCCTACACGTTATTAGTCCCATACATTCGTAGCGCTTCCTCTCTTGAGAGGATGCCGCTGTGATAGTCATACTGTATAGCACATGCCTCCAGGCCCCTGTGTTTCAAGGGCTCTGGCGAGGCAGTAGTGCTCCAGGTAATTTTACCATCTCACATATCTTTTATAATGCATCATTCTCTCACGATGGATTTTATTTCTCATAAAACATGTCATTATCATCGACATAATCTTATAACAGATGGATTTTACGCACTCTAGAGCGACTATTTTTAAGGCCCCTTTACAGCCACGTCACATCAACCTCATTGAACTCATAACTACACTGCGAATTCATCAATACTGGCTTGGCGCTCTTTGGCCATACCTGGCCCTTGCGCCAATAAAAACCAAACATTCATTCATTCATTCATTCATTCATTCATTCATTCATTCATTCATTCATTCATTCATTCATTCATTCCTGGAAAAGGGTGTTTTGCGGTGCGTTCTCACGGGCCCCAGAATTCGTCACAGTCTGCTGACAGTCGCGGTGGCTACCTGAGGAGTCAGCCCTGGAATCAAGAGGCGCCAGCTGGGGTCAAGCGTGACAACCCATGTCTACGAGGACCCTCTTCATGGGTGGATTCTGTGAATCCAAAGTGCAGATGTGAGTGTGTGAACCCTCCCCCTCAAAGGTGGGTCGACTACGCCTCCAACGACTGTGGATGCTCCGATTGGACGGCAGTTTTCCCTCACCTAGTGATCTAAGGAGGACAGAGGGTTTTTAAGCAGCCGTTTTTCTGCTGCTTGGGGTGCTTCGTGCTTCGTCTTTCGTGCTCCATTTGGCAGTCATGCTAGACTGTTGAAATGTGTCTCCTGTCTTAATGCAAATATTGTAAATAAGTCCCGTACCCCTAGTTCTCGATGAGAGCAAGTTCCTCCCTATAACTACGTCCCAAGTGTGGGTGAGTTGGACGATGGCATGGGCCAGCTACCACTTATTACATGCACGACCGCAACTCGTACAACACCCGCTTGAACGCTTCTCACACTTGACAGGTCGATGTCCAGGCTTATCGTAACAGCCTTTTCTGAGACGAGGCGAATTGTCATGGGAACGTACGCCTGAATTTCTCTCACACTTGACAGGTCGATCATAACAGCATGTCGTTCGAGCGGGGGATTTAATCCTTTTCATGAAGAAATGTAGCATGACTGACGTTACAATATTCAAATATTTAGTTACGCTGTAATTATAATGACACATAAAATTCTCAAAGAGTAATTCTAATTCCTTGATTTGCTGCCAGTGGAGTCTCAAGCACCACCTATGTTTCCCGCATGTATCGACAGTCGATTATAATTCGTGACTGAAGGGGATATTCGTAAACATTTGTTTCTGTATGCATCTCCTTTTTATTCGTATTTAAGAATGTACGACTCGAATTGCAATGAGTTTTACCATTTTTTTCAGACATTTCATTGGGTGTACATTTTACTAACCCCTCCCTCCTGATTTCTTTTTGAATAAAATAAATGCTCATTCCTGTTGAAACTGGATTAAGTTGTTTTTCCTGAAATTCCCTTTGTTCTGTGTCAATCGGGGAGTTTCGCAAAGACGCTCGGGGAAAGCCTGGAAAGCTCAGGGAAATTGGAAATGTCAACTTGGTAGGTACCCTGCTCTAGACACGCATTCAATGAACCTGTCATTGGTTTCATACGCTTCCACGCTTTCCAACCACTTGTCTAGGTTTGCCTTTAAGCCATAAACAAGCTCCGGATGCTTCAAACCTTTGCCGAAAAGCTTTGGCTGAAAGGCGGTACTTCTTCAAAAGGCTAGCCTTAATCTTCGCGTAGTCATTTGCATCCTTCACACTGAGTGTGGCGATTTCTTCAGCATCTTCGCACGGCAGCATAGACAGCAACCGCTGTGACCATGTGCTCGGAGCGAAGTTCATTTTCTCGAAGTGCTTTCGAAATTTCGTAGGAACAACCCTATGCCGTTCCCGACTTCAAAAGGTTTTAACAGCCTGTTCATGCGGTATGATTCTGCTTCACTTGATCATTCCAGAGTTGCTTCACTAGCTCGAGACAACTACAAACGTTTACTTTCAAGGTCAAGTTGCATTTTTCGTAACTTGCGATCTTTCTCGCGTTCCTCTCTGTCCCTTTCCTCTTTCTCGTTTCTCTCTTTTCCTAAAAAAGTTTTAACCCAATTTCAATGTCCTTCTGACTGGCCTATTCGGAAATCCGCTTTAATCATTTCCTTGTGTACCACTAGGCACAGTTCCTCACCGACAACCAACAATGTGTCTCTCAGCAGTGTCCTCAAATCCATGATTGCTGTTTTACTGCCCTGGTCCTGCTCGCTAAACACAACTAGGTAAACAAAGCCTAGCTAATAATCAACAATCCAGCATCCCTACTGTTCTGAACTGAACACGCACAAAATGAAGCCTAGAGAGTCAAAGCAAAAACCAAACACTCACCGCAGACACAGCACCATGTCACAAGATCCATCCCAACGCTGCCACCAGTTCTAAGAGCTGTGGCCGGGCATGTCAAAAGCGGTAGCTAGCCCCCTTGCCGTCGTCCGACTGATCCACGCTGAGGACGTTGTTGAAGGGAGGACCAGGGTCTCATCGATAACCAAGATTACTGGGTTTATTTGCTATATCTACATGAGGAATACAGAATGTAACATCTCAACAGTCTAGCATAAATGAATTGAAGCACACCTGAGGAGGCGAAAAAATCTGCTTAAAACCCCTCTGCCTCTCCTAAATCTGTAGGCCAAGGAGATCTGCCGTCACACCTTCGTCCAATCGGAGCGTCCAAGGTCGTCGAAGGACCCGCGTTGAGGGCGAGTTCACACAATCACTCTCGCACCTGTGTTCATTGAACACACAGAAAGGAGGGGCTTCTCGTAGACAGGGATTGCCACGCTTGACTGGCGCTTCTTGGTTCCTGGGATGGCTCCGCTATTAGCGGGCTCGTCTGTCGGACGGCCTTGACGGCTAGCAGTGGCCGTGAGGAAGCGGCGTAGAACGCCCTTTTCCAGGAGTTATTTGCTCCTAGCGTCATGGTCAGTTGCCGAGTGACATCCAATCAATCACGTGTTCTTCAAAACATGTCTCGCCATGGTGTCGTCGCTGATCTGTCTCATGGGACGTACTGTAAGCTTCACGAAGCGATTCATCGCAGTAGGGCAGGAGAGGCGGGAAGATCATTTCCCCGTTGGCCGATCGTAACAGAACTCGGAGGTTTACCCGCACGAGGCTTCACTCATTGGCACGAGCGGGCGTAGTGAAGAGCATCAGGCTTCATGCCTGGCCAGTATTGTGACTTCGGGGTGGAGGACGACAGACTGACTTCTGGAGCAGACGAAGAGGAAACGAAAATGTGTACGCAGTATGAACAGATCTAGCGGAAAATAGTGTACATACAGCGCTGAAAGCACACCAGACCGACGGGGAGGCTGGTGGCGACTCTCTCCCCTAACAATGGCCCGGTTCTGCCTTAAAGAAACCCTCACCTGCCCATTTTGAGCTGACAAGCGCAGAGCATACAATGCCCACCAACGATCGTGTTTGCGAAGAATTACATCGTTACGCGCCGCGGAAAGGTCTGAAATTTCAATCCGAATGCCGTTTTCCCTTCTCGCGGCCGCTGCGCTCCAAGCCGGACGGTGGCGTACTCGCGTCCCTGCGCCTACGTACTCGGGTCCGCAGTGTGACGTCGCTCGTGGTGACACGTGACTTCGATAATTATTCAAGGCACCACCTGTTATTTGTGTGATCTGTTGCTTGAATTGACGAATTGAAGTTTAGAGAAATAATAAAACACAAACGGAATGTCTGCGTGTTTTTTGTTTTACTTCGCACCGAAGCAAGAGATGTACTTCCGCTTCCTCTGCTTGTTCCCACGGTCGTGTGGTCACGCGCGCAGGTACCGAAACTATGCGATTTTCTGCCGTGCTCCAGCGCATGATCATGCTCTGCAATCCGCTTGTTCTGCCTCAGTATTCGTGCAGCACTGAATTATACCGCTAGTCTTGTTTCCTTGTGCGCAGAGCGCAAAATTGTGCGCTGCGGGAACGAAACAGATCGCGCGCGCCGCCGTCAGCGGAAGTGCGTAGCGCCGAAAAAGAAAGAGAGGAGAAAAAAGTTGAGGCGTGGCCCGTGACGTATGCGTCATGCGATCCTCGAGGTCCGGTATGAGTGAACGCAGGGAAGGAATTTCGCTTGCGGAGGCTAGACGGGGCAAGTGGAGAGAGTGTCTCGCTTGGCAGTGGAGCTCGCCTCCTGAAATCATGGGTTCGTGGCACTGAAATATTTCTATCTCGGCTATTATTGAGCCGACTTGAAAACATTTTGCGGCAGAACGCTCCCTAGAAGACATATGTAACAGCTTCCAGAGTATAACCAAATTTGGGGCCTGGTGAGGGCCCCTTTAATTGATTGGTGTGCGCAAACACCTTTTCAGACGCGCTCAATCGGGTCTCCCATTCTCGAGTCTACGCTTTGTCGAATGGCGCCCCAAGAACAAAACTCATTTGCCTGAAGCACGTATAGTAGCTATGACTTTCGGCCCGCGGCCCGCAAACACTCGGAGAGCGGCTCCTTTACGGACCCGTGTGCACAATGCCCTTCTGTGCGCTAGGCAGTCGCCTTTCTTTTCGCCAGAAAGTGAACGGCTATTGTAGCAGACTTTCGAGCTTACCCGACGCTTCGCGATGTTCCACTGCTTACAATGCCTTGACACCGCTGAGAACAAGCGGAATTTGCGGGGTCTGATTTTTGTGAAATCCTTTATTTCCCGATGTGCGTCACGCCTATTCTAGATTTCAACAACTGCCCAAGCTTCGGATCTACCATACTCTGATTTTTGTTTTTTAGCGTCTTGGTGGTTGGCACGCTTGACCCGGCTCGTATCGCCGCCCGATTTCGACTTTCTCGACTTGCACCTTTGTCGTTTGCCCTCGGCGCGGCTCGAAAAGCTCGCGATCTCGACACTCGTATTCGCAGGTACACTGCTTTCTTTTCGCAACGTTATCGCTTCGGGTGGCAAAATTTAACCAAGCTATGCACTTGGTCGTCGCTAGATGTCTGTCCTTCTGACAGAACATGATTGCATCTGACGCCATTTGCGCTATAGCCGGCCCGCCCTGAGGTTTCTTCTCGACTTGCCGGACTTTATCGCTGCCATCGAAAGCAAAAAGGCCACTGCCGGCCACTGTTTGCATAGAGGCCTCTCTAAACGGCGAAACAAGAATGTGTTCGCGCTCGTCACTTAGCGTGTGCATCAATGGTACCACCGCTTTTCCTCCTGAGCTATATAGTAGCCATCTCAGTAGGCGGTCTGTCATCGACAAGCTCGGCATTGTCGCTATCATCTCGGCCCTTGCAGTCCGCCTGACTTAAAGCATAAAAAATGCCGCATCGCAGTCCCAATTTTCCTCACCACCCCGCAGGGGCGTCTGCGTCAACAGGCGTTTGATGCGTTGCGACACCACGTATCCAAGCACACGAGGGTTGGACCCTCCCGCGTCTAACCGTGCGCGCATTAGCCGTGTCCGGGGAAAGGGGATCCTGGGGGTTGAGCCGATGTTGGGTGTTTGGACCTTTAAGGCCCCCCGGCGGAGGCAACACACCTCTTCGGCCTCTGCTTCACGTAGACGGCACCTCCAGATTGATCCGCCTGGAGGAAATCGGCAGTCGCCTTTTCCGGTCCTCCTCTTCAATCTTCGTTTTAACGCGACAGCGTTAAGGAGCTCGTGTCGCAGAAAAGCCGGTGTCGTCGGCGTCGGTGTCGGTGTCGGCGGCCGTGAGCGATAAATCCCAGCAGGCACTTCATGAATAAAAAACAACTTGCAAGATAGGCTGGGTGGGAATCGAACCAGGGTCTCCGGTTCCACGAGTTCGATGCTTCAAAGCGGTACAAAAGCGCCTCTAGTGAACGCGGTGTTGCCTTAGAAACGAGCTGTTTCTAAGGCTCAGGCGTGCGTCGCTTGCTCAGGCGCACATTTCGTTGTCGCGCCGAACGCTGCGTTGCTCGACGCTCACCGCGTCCGATGCGGGGCGCGTAGTCGCTGCGCCGTAGCCCATTGTCTTACACCCCTTGGCGGGTCGACGGGAACGCTGTCGCGTTCCACTCTTGAAGGCGAAGCTTAAGCGTCCTCCAATTTTTTCTCTCTCACTTTTAACCTTGCCTGTCCTCTTCTTGAATCTTCGTTTTTCTCTCTCCATTTTAACCTTTCCTGTCCTCTCTTCGCTTCTCACTTCCGAGTTTTCCGGCGGCACTGGTTAACCTTGTGTGGTGTTGCGTACTCCAGGGTAGCCTATCGTACTGCTGCCGAGAAGTAGCGGCGCCTGCCTATCGAAGCTCGACCGACGTTACTTATTGGGTAGCGTGGCGTTGTCAGCGGACTGCAGGCATCTGGTAGACCATGGCGACCAAGCAAGGGCGAGACAATTTTCTAGTGCAAAACTTGCACGGTTTATTCAAAGGTAGATGAAAGAAAATGAGAAGAGCATGAAGTGATCAAAAGTACATTTCGGAGCCCCTTAAATAGGCTCTCTGCAATCGTGGGCGGGATCCTGCTTCCGTCGATGTCACGTGACCGGCACAGAAAGAGGGCCCCTCCTCTGGTTATACCGAGCCTGCTGAAAGGAAGAAGTCGTCCCGCCTCCCGGAACTGTAGTCGCCTGTCCGCCTCTTCTGCGCTTTGCGGGCTCGTGGAAGTTCTCTCCTAGGTCCAATTCGAGGAAAAGGCCGCTCCAAACTCGCACACACACACACACACACACACACACACACACACACACACACACACACACACACACACACACACACACACACACACACACACACACAAAAGAGGCTGTACACTGCGGGGCTTCCGGCAGACGGGCACACTCGAAACGGTCATGGCGAATTAGAAAGTCACGCTTCATTTCGACGAGGCCTGGTAAAGGTCCGGTGAGAGAAAGTTCTTTCTGCACGTGGATCAGGACGCCCACCATAGCAGGCGAAGTCACGCCTCATTTCGACGAGGCAGGGTGAGATGGTCGGTTGAAATTTCTTTCAACACGTGGTGTCAGACGCCGACCCTAACAGCATCTCCGGCGGGAGAGGAAGATCCCGACGGGTAGGGGCCAGCAGCCGCTGTACGAGGGATCAGCGTTTCGGTAGCAGAATTCCCCTTAGAGGTGACGAACCCTTAGTCCCTAGCAGGTAGATTCCTGGAAATGGTCATCAGTCCTCGTGACGCTCTTGTGACTTTTCTTCCTGGTCCAGTCCGGTGAAATTGATCTTGCAAGCAGGTCTCGCAACTTTTCGTGTCCTGCGTGGGCAGGCAATCACCCCAAAACAGTGCCGGATCCACAACTACAAAGCAGCGAGCACAAGGCCACCCGCCCCCAAGATATACCCGACTTTAAAAAAAAAAAGAAAACCCGCTACACCTTTCCCATTCCCTACGCGCGTCCTTCCCCCCTGAACACTAAAAACAGCCATTTCTTGAAAGCGTTAGGACGTGGTTATTAAAATCAGCTAACAATCGGCTTCACTTCGGAAAAACATATCAATTCGGAAAAGGTATGAACGAATGAAAAAATGCCACTGAAACCCGGATGAGCATGAGGCTTTCGTTACGCTAGGGGCAACGACTCAAACCGTCGGCATTACCGTTAAGCTTACCCTTCTCGTAGCGAATATGGAAGGTGTACTGTTGAAGAGCCAAGCTCCAGCGCAAAAGACGACCATTTTTCGTAGACATGGACTGCAGCCATGTGAGGGGACAGTCGTCAGTCTCTATGGTGAATCTTGAGCCAGCGATATAGCAAGCTAACTTCTGCACCGCCCTTACTACGCAGGTGCATTCTTTTTCTGATGCACTGTATGCTTCCTCACGAACTGAAAGCTTTCTACTGGCGTACAGTATAGGGTGTTCGTTCTCGTTATCTCTCTTTTGACAGAGCATTACCGCCATACCCCTGTCACTGGCATCACACTGAAGAATGAATGGCTTAGAGTAGTCAGGTGCGTTCAACGCTGGCTGACTCGTTAATGCTTTCTTCAGCATACTAAAAGCCGTTTCTTTTGCGTCATCCCACTTTACCGTTTGTGGTTCTGTTTTTCTGAGAGCATCGGTCAAAGAACTCGCAATCTCAGAATACCGCGGGATATATCTTTGGTAATAACCCGCCAAGCCAAGGAATGATCTGATGTCCCGCTTGGTGCGTGGTTGCGGGAAGTTGTCTATTGTGGTCAGTTTAACCTCGGAAGGCCGACGATGGCCTTGCCCTATTACATGACCTAAATAAGCTACCTCCGCGCGCCCTAATTGGCATTTGGGAGCCTTAACAGTTAAGTTGGCCTCTCGTAGACGACTCAGCACGGTTCGCAGGTGTTGCATATGGTCGGCCCATGATGAAGAAAAAATTGCTATGTTGTCGAGATACGGAAGTGCGAAGTCCTCCATTCCTCGTAGCACCTGGTCCATAAGGCTATAGAAGCAATATGGCGCATTCTTTAATCCAAAGCTCAGGACTTTCGGACGAAAGGTTCCCATCGGGGAAATAAACGCCGCAAGCCTGCTTGCCCTCTCGGTCAACGGAACCTGCCAATACCCTGACTAAATCGAGCGTAGAAATGAAATTAGCACTGCTCACTTTCTCAAGCCTTTCCTCGATACTCGATATGCGGTATTGGATAAGTCTGGTCCTTCGTGATTAAATTGAGCCTGCGGTAGTCGATACATGGGCGCGGCTCCTTTCCTGGGACCTCAACTAAGATAAGAGGTGAGGTATAATCACTCTCTCCTGGCTCGATTACACCTAGCTCTAACATCTTGTTTATTTCAGCGGTCATTACTTCACGTTGACGAGGCGAAACGCGATAAGCTTTCGAACGAACTGGGTCCGACGAGGTTAACTCGATATCGTGAACGATCGCAGTTGTCCTGCCCGGTGTGTCTGAAAATACGTCTTTAAATTCATACACGAGTTCCCTCAGTTCGGCCCTCTGTATGGGATTCAACTCCGCCTGTTCTACTAACTTATCAATGGTCTCGTCAATGTCTTTTGTCTCCGTCACTGCTGTTAAAAAGTCGACAGGCAACTCCTCAGATTGGTTATTCAACAAGGGTTTCAGGATTATTCCCTTATCCCCAACTTCAAAGCGTCGCGTACGAGCCGTCCTGTCATAGTAATGCTCAGCATTGTTTTGTGCTTTACGCATTTCCTGCTCAACAATCATTGTGGCAGGGCTTACGTTTAACAACTTTCTCCTACATTCTGCCTCTCGCGACATTTCAGGTTCCGCCGCTTTCCTGGTTTTTTCATTAGCTGGCGTACTTTCCGCCTCATCCCCTATAGGGCTATCCTGTTCAGTACTGGTTGACGAATCAGCTGTCAATCCTGTTTGTTTCACCACTGGACATTCATACACTACCTTGGCCGCGAGATCCCTTGCCTTGGAACGAGTTAGGGCTTGCACTGTTCCCTCACTAAACCCGATTCCCTTGCGTCGTAGCAAATCCTCTGATTTGTTAGAAAACAAATACGGATACTGCGGCGGGAGATGTGCCGAGACGGCGGCTTCAGTGTCCAGTACTCCAAAAGGGCCTTCGATACGAATCTTGGCCACAGGGAGACAAACACTGGAGGCCTCTACGGCTTGCCTTATCGCAGCACATTCTCCCGTGAATTGGCCTTCCTCTACGTACGACGGATGCACCACGTCCATTGTGGCGGCCGAGTCGCGAAGCACTCTACACGGTTTGCCGCTTACCACAAGTTCTCGAATGTATGGTTCTAGCAAGTTCAGATTATCTGCGTTACTAGTTAGTGACATCAATACAAGTTTGGGATTTTTGCATCCCACGGAGATATGCCCTGTTTGCTGGCAATTGTAGCAAACTATTGGTTTCTTGGCCTCGAAAGCTTTTCTCTTTTGCCTTTTTGCCTTCTCTTCGGGTGACTCCTTTTCCCCCTCGCTTTCCTCGTCACTAGTTTTCACCGAATCTGACCTTTCCACTGTTTTATATCGACTCGACTTTGACCATCGCTTTGGCTTGTCGGGTATGTATTTATTCATCTCCTTCTTAGGAGCTTCGTCGCCTTCGTCCGCACGGCGAGTTACGCACTCGTCAGCGAGATCGGCCGCTCTCGTAACAGTGTCTACGCCTGGCCTATCCTGAACCCAATACTTGATGTTTACTGGCAGCCGGCGGTAGAACTGTTCTAAAGCAACGCACTGCATTGTCTTTTCAGCGTCGCCGAGTGCACCCTCTTCTCTGAGCCATTCCTTCATGTTTACCTCCAAGGTGTATGCAAAATCTGAGTATGACTCGCTTTTGGTTTTCTCGACTTCCCTGAATTTTCTCCTCAATGCTTCCGCTGATAATCTGTACTTTTTAAGCAGATTTGCTTTGACTTCATCGAAGTCCTCTGCTTCTTCTTTCCCCATGCAGGCGATAATATCAGCTACCTCACGTGGTAGTAACGTAAGCAAGCGTTGCGGCCACGTGTTTCTCGCGAAATTTGCCTTCTCACACGTGCGCTCAAACTGTACCAGAAAAAGACCTATGTCCCCTCCTACTGCGTAGGGTGCCATCAAGTCTGTCATTCTGCGCTCACTTTCACGTGCCTCTATGCTAGGTCTTTCAGTATTTTGAGCTTTCAGGAGCTCAATCTCTAGGCGCTTCATTTCGAGCTCGCGTTCTTCTTTGGCCTCACGTGCTGCTCGCTCGCGCTCCTCTTTGGCCTCATGGTGCTTACGCTCTTCTTTTTCCTCTAGGCGCTTACGCTCTTCTTTTTCCTCAAGGCGCTTACGCTCTTCCTCTCTCTCTTTAATGCTCTCTAGGCATTCCGTCAGTTCCTCGTCGTCTGCCCCGGTCGCTTCGATCGCCTCAATGATCTCCGGCTTTCTCTTTGATTCAGCAATCTGGAGGCCCAACTCTATGGCCAAGCTCAACAATTCCGGCTTCTTAAGTGCTTTCAAGTTCATGGCTGCCTTTAACTGCTGTTAAATCTTCACTATATACAACCTTGAAGTACTCAAACTTCCGTCAACGGTTAAAGAAAAAAATCACTGCAATGTACTTTCCAAAAAAATACGTAAAGCCAAGTGATATCTCAGTGAAGAAAAGCCGTGCACTCACCATATGCAGTCATGGATCCAGACACCTTCCTTCCGAACGTTGTCGCCAGGACGAAGAGGCTGCAATCTCGTAGTTGTCCAAGTTGTGGTCTCCAGGATTCCGTATCCCAATCGCTGCCAATCAGTTTGTTGCGTACTCCAGGGTAGCGTATCGTACTGCTGCCGAGAAGTAGCGGCGCCTACCTATCGAAGCTCGACCGACGTTACTTATTGGGTAGCGTGGCGTTGTCAGCGGACTGCAGGTATCCGGTAGACCATGGCGACCAAGCAAGGGTGAGACGATTTTCTAGTGCAAAACTTGCACGGTTTATTCAAAGATAGATGAAAGAAAATGAGAAGAGCATGAAGTGATCAAAAGTACATTTCGGAGCCCCTTAAATAGGCTCTCTGCAATCGTGGGCGGGATCTTGCTTCCGTCGATGTCACGTGACCCTCCTCCTCTGGTTATACCGAGCCTGCTGAAAGGAAGAAGTCGTCCCGCCTCCCGGAATTGTAGTCGCCTGTCCGCCTCTTCTGCGCTTTGCTCGGTTAGTGGAAGTTCTCTTCTAGGTCCAATTCGAGGAAAGGGCCGCTCCAAACTCGCACGCACGCACACACACACACACACACACACACACGCGCGCGCGCGCGCACACACACACACACAAAAGAGGCTGTACACTGCGGGGCTTCCGGCAGACAGGCACACTGAAAACGGTCATGGTGAATTAGAAAGTCACGCTTCATTTCGACGAGGCCTGGTAAAAGGCCCGGTGAGAGAAAGTTCTTTCTGCACGGGGATCAGGACGCCCACCATAGCAGGCGAAGTCACGCCTCATTTCGACGAGGCAGGGTGAGATGGTCGGTTGAAATTTCTTTCAACACGTGGTGTCAGACGCCGACCCTAACCGTGGCTAGCCAGTCTTGGTTATGCTGTATTTGGTTATGGCAGCGATGTACGCCTGGCGTTGGTAGGGCTTCCCTTGCAGGAACTTCTGTCACGTCCCCATGTTGGCTCCATGATGGGTAGTTGGCATCGCTGCCGAAAACCCCATCTATACTTATGGAGAATGTTTTCCCCAAACTCCCTGATCGCCCTCAGAAACGAGGGTGCACCGAAGATATCTTCCAGTTTTTCGGACGCCGTATCCAGAACTTTCCTCGATTCCACATTATACACTGCAAAAATTCAGGCAAACCGGTGCGAACCATTTCACCGTTCCTTGTTTCAAAGTCTTTTACTAAAGTTTTGATCGAGGTTATAAGGCGTCGAGTATGGCAAGCGGTGATCTCCTCTTGGAAATCCACGGTCAGAAGCAATATGAGAAACTGCCGAAACTAGTGTCATTTGGGGAGACCCAAGTAACGGTATCCCCGCACCGTACCATGAACACCACCAGCGACGTTGTCTCGGACGATGATTTGCTGGAGCTGACTGAGGCTGAACTCTTGGAGGGCTTCAGTGAACAGAATGTCATAAATGTTAAACGAATTAAGATGAGGCAGGACGCAAAGAAATCCAGACCAAGCACCTGAAACTCACCTTCGGCTCAAGTGTCCTTCCCGAGTCAATCGAGGCCTGGTATATCAAACTTCGTGTTAGGCCATACGCGCCCAATCTTCTTAGGTGCTTTAAGTGCCAAAGGTTTGGCCATAGTTCACAGAACTGTCGAGGCCACCAAACTTGTGCGAAATGCAGTGGCCGTGAACACACCTCTGAATCTTGCGAGAACTCTCTGCACTGTGTAAACTGTGCCGGGGAGCACGCCGCGTACTCGCGGTCGTGCCCATCCTGGAAAAAAGAAAATTGTAGCAATTAAATAAGGGAAAACAAAAGGAAAGCACGCAAGCAGGTATCCTACATTCCCAAGAAGGTTTTTACCGATGTGACGCGTCAGGAGGCAGTGATACAACGGCTTCCGGCGACTGTCCCGCCCACACGCAGTTAGCCGGTGGTGACGCCATCTTCAGAATGGGCCATCGACCTCCGGGCTGGTGGCCTCAAAGGTCTCGTCCGGCGTGTCGAGGCCTTCACGTCAAACACAGCGCTCGCAAGAGCACGTGCCCAACGATTTGCAAGAAGTGATGGAGCGTAAGGAGCGACGATATTCTCGCGATCGACCCAAAAAAGACAAACCACGCGTCACAGCGCCTGGAAAGTGCCCGTGAGCTAATCTCCGTCTCTTAAACACACAGGACAAAACACATTTATCGTAATGGAAAGACAAATACTACAATATAATGTCAGAGGACTTCTTCATAACCACGACGGCATTATAGTATTACTACACAAACATAAACCAAAGTTGCTGTGTGTTCAAGCGACTCATCTGAAACCGACACATACAAACTTTCTACGTCAGTACACCATCTATCGTAAATATCGCAACGAGGCGAACGCCTCGTCTGGCGGTGTAGCAATCATGTCGCCCTTCAGACGCCCCTTGAGGCAGTGTCAGTTCGGGCAATTCTTTTTGATAAATTGATCACTGTTGTTCCGTATTGACACGTGTACTTGTTTATTCTTATCGGGCGATCACGTTTCTCCGCCCAACAAATGTTATCGCAGAGCGCAGGACGCGCCCGCATGTATCGGAAGTTTCTGGAATGTTATCGATGGTTCCATTCGCAGTCTGTCACCGAACCTTGTGTAATCTGATTGCATGTATGCGCGGCGCGAATAGTGTAGAACTTTGTGGAAGACACGCGAGTCCCAGCGATTACTCTGGAACATTCGACGACTGATGTAAAAAGCCGACGCGCTTTACCCGCTGATCAGATTTTGACGATCGCCGACTGTGTTCGCCGCTGTCGCCGTTCTTTAAGTGTAGCCTGTTTTTGTGGGCACTGGTTCGCCCAATAAAAGTTAGTTTCGTCTTTCACAGTATTGCTGCCGTGTTCTTTATACGTCACTACCACGTTACATCTGGTGGAGGTGCTTTTCGTTCATGTACCAGACGCCCCCGACAAGCCGTGATCCAAGCCCGGACCGCAAAGAGAACAGCAACGTAGTCCCGGACAATCGAGCAAGCCGCCGTATACAACAGCTGCCTCTGGAGCACGGATTTCTACCTGAGAAGACCAAGAAGATTGTGGCCAAGACAACCACAATGGCAGCCCCAGTTTCACCCATCGTGCTTCAACAACCCAAAGAGCCCCCTACCTTCCGTGGAGCTACGTCGGAGGATCCGGAAACCTGGCTCGAAACCTTCGAAAGGATCGCGACCTTCAAGAACTGGACCTATGAGGGTAAGCTACGACATGGGTACTTCTCCTTAGAAGATGCTGCGAGGACTTCGTTCGAGAACCGGGAGTCCACCCTTACAACATGGGACCTGTTCCGCAGTAACTTCCTGAAGACGTTCACGAGCGTTGTCCGAAAAGAAAAGGCCGAAGTACTGCTGGAAACCCGAGGCCATCGCCAAATTCATGGAAGATATGACCCGTCTTTTCCGGCACGCTGACCCGGAAATGTCCGAAGAGAAATTTTTATGCGAGGCGTAAAGCAAGAACTTTTCGCCCCACCGATCCGAAACCCACCGAAGACCGTAGCTGAGTTCTTGACAGAGGCAACGACGATTGAGAAAACTCTAGAAATACGCACTAGGCAATACAACCGCCAAGTGCTCATGCCGCAGTGCGCCTTCCAAGCACTGGGCTCCGGTGATCTCCAACAGACCATCAGGGCCATTGTGCGCGAAGAACTGCGCAAGATGTTTCCTTCGTCGCAACCTCAGGTGTCCTCAGTCACTGACATAGTCAAGGACGAACTTCGACGGTCACTGGGCGTTACCGAAGTGCAGCCCGAATCGTCGCTTCCCGTGCCGGAAACGATGACCTACGCCGCCGTCTCCTGTCGTCAAGGTCCCCCTCGGCGACCGCGCCAGGGCCCTGTAACGCCGCAGTTCCGTCATCCACCGCCGCCGCCGCCGCCAGCACGCCCACACGTCGCCCATCGCAGCTACGCGAGGAAGACGGACATTTGGCGCGCCCCCTACCACCACCCGCTCTGCTATCACTGCAGGGAAGCCGGACATATCTACCGCCGATGCCCATACCGCGAAATGGGACTACGAGGGTTCGCCGTCAACGCTCCGCGCCCGCAGCTAGGTGAACGCCCTCGCGATATCGCCGATACCTCGCCGCTACTCAGTGGAGCTCTCGACGACCGTCCCGTTCGCCATCACCAGGTCGCTACCTGTCGCCACAGCGCCGTCCATACACTGGTCCAGCCCGAGGTCGCTCTACAAGCCCATATCCGGAAAACTAAAAGCAGCAACCGATGGAGGTGCGGTTGCTGTTCGTCGAACTGACGAAGATCCTCCGCCGCCGACGAAGACGCCGAAAGGACTATCTCGACGACATAACAACGACACGCCACCATCCCGACAAAGTCTAGAAGTCTAGAAACAAAGACTACGCCGACGAAAGACGACCTGATGATGCCACGTACCAGCCATAGGTCAACGCGACGCAGCCGTGATCCGACGCCAAAACCTAACTGTAAAGCAAGACAAAGAACCACCGACCTCGACGTGCTTCTCGACGGCCACGCAGTCACCGCCTTAGTAGACACAGGGGCCGATTACTCCGTCATGAGTGGACACATCGCCGCCCAGTTGAAGAAAGTTAAGACTGCATGGGAAGGCCCCCAAATTCGGACCGCTGGAGGACACCTCATAACGCCGACTGGAATCTGCACGGCAAGAATTACCGTTCATGACCGGATTTACCCTGCCACCTTCGTTATCCTCCAACAGTGTTCACGAGGCGCCATTCTCGACATGGACTTCCTGAACCAACACGGCGCAATCATCGACCTGAAATCGAAATCGATAACGCCGTCGGAATATAAAGCGTTACCGCCGGAGAGCTCTCGTAGTCACCACGCCTCGAGTATTCTCGAAGATCAAGTGAGCATCCCACCGCGCTCCAGCATTATTATGCGAAGCATATTAACGTAGGTTTCGGGCCTTCGCGCGACGCCCGGCGGTGGCCACCATTGACCCTAAAGTGGGGTCACGTGACATGACGTCACGTGATGACATCACACAGGCTGCAGATGGGGCCTCATATCGCGCCGTCGGTCGCCTCCCGGCGGTGGCCACCATTGACCTTCAAGTGACCTTCAAGTAGGTCACGTGACATGACGTCACGTGATGACGTCACACCGGCTGCAGATGGGGCCTCATATCGCGCCGTCGGTCGCCTCCCGGCGGTGGCCACCATTGACCCTGAAGTGAGATCACATACGTCACGTGATGACGTCGCACCGGCTGCAGATGGGGCCTCATATCGCGCCGTCGGACGTCGCCCGGCGGAGGCCTCCACGCTTCGGTTCGCGCCGTCGCGCGCGACGCGGCGGCGGCGCCACCATCGCTGCATCACGTGATATGTGACGTCACGCCAGGGATGAAGCGGCGCGCGCCCGCCGTCGCGTCAGTCTCTGTGCCCGCAACCGCGCCAGCGTCTTTGCGCCGGGCGTGTATGCGGTCAAGATGCCTCCAAACGCTAAGGATACGCTAAGGTTAAGCCCAGTGGATGCTTCGCATCCACTGGGCTTAACCTTGATAAGCCTCCAATTTTTATTTCCGTCGGCACCGAAACACCTGCTCACGTAGAAGGCGTCATCGAGGGTGACCAACGTCTACTACTCGACCGTGAAATTTGTGTCGCAAGAGGGATCGCTGGACTGCACGGAGGAAAAACAAAGGTGTTGCTGCCAAACTTCAGCCAGGAGTTCAAGCACGTGAACAAAGGCACGACAATCGCATACATCGAGGAAATTGTGGAAACCAGCAATGCGTTTGTCCTCTCGGATTCTGCCGCATCTACCCCGAGGACCATAGTTCCCGAACCAGACTTCGACATAAATCCAAGTCTCCCCATGAGTAAGCAGCAACAGCTCAGAAGTCTTCTCCGACGATACAGAGTGTTTTTCGACGTGATCGAAGATTCGACAAACACCAGTCGCAAAGCATCGCATAATAACTGACGAGTGCGCTCGACCACTCCGGCAGAGCACTTACCGAGTTTCGACGCGAGAACGTGACGCTATTAGGCAACAAGTCGACGAAATGCTACGCGACGACATAATCCAGCCGTCGAAAAGCCCGTGGGTATCTCCTGCAGTCCTGGTGAAGAAAAAGGACGGAACCCTACGTTTCTGTGTCGATTATCGTCGACTGAACAAGATCACGAAGAAGGACGTATACCCCCTTCCACGGATAGACGACGCCTTGGATCGGCTCTGCAACGCTAAATACTTTTGGTCGATAGACCTCAAGTCTGGCTACTGGCAAAACGAAGTCGACGAGAGAGATCGCGAAAAGACCGCCTTCATCACGCCAGACGGCCTCTACGAGTTCAAGGTCATGTCATTCGAACTGTGCTCGGCGCCAGCAACGTTTTAGCGCGTCATATACAAGGTGTTAGCAGGATTGAAGTGGCAGACGTGTCTTGTTTACTTGGATGACGTCGTTGTCATCGCCGGAAATTTCGACGATCACCTTAGGCGGCTTGCGACAGTATTAGAGGTCATGAAGTCATCAGGGCTCACTCTGAAGCCGGAAAAGTGCCGCTTCGCTTACGATGAGCTTGTGTCTTAGGCCACGTCATCAGAAAATATGGAGTCCGCCCTAACCCACAGAAGGCAGCTACCATCGGAAAGTGCCCGCAGCCCGTCGACAAGAAGGCAGTGCGTAGATTCCTTGGCATGTGTGCCTACTATACACTCTTAGGCAAAGTTACACCCTTTGGCTTGCCCCTTCTGCCACACAACAATAATCGTTATCTGCCTTGATGCGTTTCCTTTCTTTAACGCTGCGAGCCCGGAACTTTCCAGTAACGAACGGCACGCGCGTTATCAGAAGGGGCACTCCAAGGAGTGTAAACTGTTCCATGCTGATAACGCGCGTGCCGTTCGTTACTGGAAAGTACCGGGCTCGCAGCGTTAAAGAAAGGAAACGCATCAAGGCAGATAACGATTATTGTTGTGTGGCAGAAGGGGCAAGCCAAAGGGTGTAACTTTGCCTAAGAGTGTAGGCGCTTTGTCAAGTACTTTTCGCGCATCGCGGAGCCGCTAACACATCTAACCAAATTTGATGTCGAGTTCAAGTAGGAAACGCCACAGGCCGACGCATTTCAAGAACTCAAACGACGCATGCAGTCGCCGCGGGTACTTGCACACTTCGACGAGGACGCCGATACCGAAATCCACACTGACGCCAGTAGCCTAGGCCTCGGTGCCGTGCTAGTCCAGAGGAAAGACGGACTTGAACGGGTGATATCTTATGCTAGCCGGTCGCTGTCAAAAGGGGAAAGCAATTTTTCTACGACTGAAAAGGAATGCCTCGCCATCATTTGGATGGATGGATGGATGGATGGATAACTTTCTTGAGGTCTGTCGGTGCGCGCGATTAGTGCGCAGCGGGCCGCTCCCACGTCGGGACAGAGAGTCCATGCCCCTCTGCCGCGTCGCGGGCCCGATGGACAGCCCAGAGTTGTGCTTCAAGGTCCGAGCTGCGTAGAGCTCGGTCCCACTCTTCCTTGGTGGTCTTGGCCACCGGCGCCAGGCGGCAACCCCAGAGCATGTGATCAAGGCTAGCTGTATCCTTACAGTAGCGACACGCACTGTGTGGGTGCGCGTCCGGAAAGATTTTGTGCAGGAAGGCCGGGCATGGGTAGGTGCCCGTCTGAAGCCGCCTGTACGTGACTTCTTGTGCTTTATTGGGTGCTTTGTGCGGTAGCGGCATTGTTCTCTTGACTAACTTATAATGCTGGGTGAGATCGTTGTAACGAGGGGGTCGCGCTCGCTCACCCATCCTGCCGAGAGGGAGTCCGGGCTTGCACGGTGAATTAGGTCTCGTGCGGCCTCGTGTGCCGTCTCGTTGAGGTTAGGGAACGGCCCCTGCAATGGTCCCATGTGTGCCGGGAACTAACCGATGGAGTGTGGGGTGAGGTGATGAGTACCAAATAATCTGCCGACTGTCGGGGATATGCTCCCTGTTCCGAAGGACAGAACTGCCCTCTTGGAGTCGCAGTATACCAAGCTTTTATCGTCTTCTAGGAGTGCAAGGCTGATGGCCGCCTGCTCGGCCACCTCAGGACTATCAGTGCGGACCGTGCACGCGTTGATGACCGTGCCATCTTTGTTGACCACCACTGCTACATAGGCTCGTCTGCCAGGATATTTGGCTGCGTCCGTAAAGCAGCTTGCTTTCCCGGAGGCGGCTTCCTGTCAGAGGAGTGCTTTGGCTCGAGCAAGTCTTCTGTCGAGGTTGTGCTCTGGGTTCATATTCCTGGGCATATGGGCTGCCCTGATCATTTTCCTCTGGTCGGGTGTTAGCTCGTGGCTATTACACTCGATCTCCCGAGGCGCGACGTCGATTTCTCGTAGGATTCACCTTCCCCCAGGTGTGCCGGACAGTCTGGTGATCTGTGCCCGTTCCTGTGCCTCCGCAATCTCGCTCAGCGTGTTGTACATGCCTAATGTGTCCAGTGCCTCCGTGCTCGTGTGCATGGGTAGACCCACGGCTCTCTTGGCGACCTTACACAGGAGCGTCTCAAGCTTGTCTCTCGCTACTTTGGACCAATTGTGCATGGCCGCGATGTACACGAAGTGACTGATTACGAAGGCCTGTGCCAGTCTAAGCAGGTTGTCCTTTAGTCCATGATGCCGGTTGGCCGCTCGTCTCAGTAGGCGTGTGGCGTTCTCGGCCTTCGTGGCGAGCTTAGCGACTACAGTGGGGTTCGAGCCGTTCGCCTCTGTTGTCATGCCCAACATCTTGATGTGACCGGCCGCCGGAATCGTGTTGCCTTCAGCGGTGTACAGGCGGACGCATGGGTCGGCACCGGTGTCCCATCCCTTGGGTTTGGGCCCTCGTATCTTGGGTCTATATAGCAGCAGCTCAGACTTGCTCGGCGAGCACCGCAGGCCGCAGGTTGGTTTGAGGTACTCCTCAGCGGTTCGGATCGCATTTTGTAAAGTGTGCTCGATTTGTCCTTCGCTCCCCTTTGCCACCCACATGGTCACGTCATCTGTATAGATGGTATGTTGGAGGTTCTCGATTTGAGTCAGTTGCGTGGAAAGTCCAATCATGGCCAGGTTGAAGAGGGTAGGGGATATCACTGAACCCTGCGGGGTACCCCTGTCGCCCAGTAGGACTGGCTCCGACTGCAGGGACCCGACTCGTAGCGAGGCCTGCCTTCCCCTCAGGAAGTCATGGATGTAGTCATGGAGACGTTGACCAAGTCCGAGTATTGAGATTTGTTGTAGAATGAAGGAGTGCCGTAAGTTCTCAAAGGCCTTTTCTAGGTCTAGGCCTAGGATGGCCTTGACGCCTCTTGTTGTGCTGTCTAGTATCTGGCTTTTTACCAGCTTCGTAGCGTCTTGCGTAGACAGCCCCTGACGAAAGCCAATGACGTTGTGAGGATATATCTCGTTCTCTTCCAGGTAAAGCTTCATACGGTTAAGCACCGCACGCTCCATGGTCTTACCCACGCACGACGTAAGCGAGGTTGGGCGCAGATTGTCCATATTGAGAGGTTTGCCGCGCTTCGGTTCAGAGACAGTCCATGGCGTCCGTTCTAGCGCACCTTGACAATAGACCATTGTCAGTTGCAACCATTTTCACATATCGCCGACTGAAGTCATCGCAGCTGAAGGCGACGAAGGGACTACTTCGGTTTATAAAGGATACGGGCTTGGACAAGCGGCTGTGACAGTGATGTCACGTACCGCACAAGAGTGACAGACTGTAACCAACGATGTGTGTGCCGTGTTATGTGCCCTCTATCTCTTCTCCCCATCTTTCATCCCCCCCATCCCGCTCCCATGTGTAGGGTAGCAAACCGGTTAGGCAAAACTGGTTAACCTCCCTGCCTTCCTTCTCCACTTTTTCCTTCCTTCCTTCCTTCGGTATTAAGACCGTTTTGGCCGTCTTCCATTATATGGGAACTTTGGCTGAACGCCACGTCTCATTAACTATCACAGTGAGCTGTTCCGCGCCGCTGTCGTCCAGATTGTGGAGGGCCTTGTTGGTCATGTTATCCGGCCCCGGTGCGGATCGGCTGTTGAGACCTCTGAGCTCTTGTATGATCTCTTCCGTGGTGAAGTCGGCATCAAGCTCCGCGTTAGGTCGACCCGAGTATTGGGAGGTCGCGTCCTCGGTAGCTGCCGCATCCGCCACGGGGAGGTACTTGGCCGTCAGTCTTGGTACGAGCTCGTCCGGTGTTTCGGTCTTGCATGCCTCGTGTAGCAGCTTGCTCATCGCGTCCCTCCGCGATGTCTTGGGGTTCGCGCCGTCCAAGAAGTGTTTCAGAAGGTTCCAAGAGCCGTCTATGCGTACCTGCCCGTCAGCTATGTTGCAGATCTCGTCCCATTGCTGCCTAGCTAGTGTGGAGCAGTGCTGTTCGATGCTCCGGTTCAGCTCCGCAATCTTCTTCCGCAGCCGACGGTTCAGGCGTTGCCCTTTCCATCTTTGCAGTAACGATTGCTTGGCTTCTAGCATGTGGGCGAGTCTACTGTCCACCTTCTCAGTTTCCAGGTAGGTGTTGACCTTTCGCATTGCTGCCTCGAGATCCGTCTGGAGTTGCATAATCCACCCGTGTAGCAATGCGCTCGCGTCCTCCGCGAACCTACCGGTCCTAAGCTCTCTAAACCTATCCCAGTCCACCAGCTTGAATTCCTTTTCCTCGGTCCTGTGCGAGTCTACCGTCATCGCTGTGATGTAGTGGTCGCTGCCCAGATCCACCCCTGTGTTAGACCATGACGCTCGAGTAATGTTCTTGGTGAAGGCGAGGTTGGGTGTGGTGTCCCTGCTGGTGGAAGTTACCCGTCTTGTTGGTTGTGTCAGGTCGGTTGTGAGCTCGAGGCCTCCCTCGATGCTCTCTTCTCATAGATCTCTGCCTTCAGGTGTACTCTGCACGTATCCCCACGTCGGTTGCGGGGCATTAAAGTCTCCCGCCACGAGCAGGGGGTTACTGCCTGCCAGGTGCGTGGCCTTGGTTAGGAAAGCCCGAAACCTCTGCCTGTGCTATGGGCTACAGCAAAATGCCGCCCTTACCTATAGGGCAGGCCATTCAAAATCGTCAGCCACCATCACGCGTTGTGTTGGCTAGCTAACTTAAAGGACCCTACAGGATGGCTGGCGCGGTGGAGCCTCAGACTGCAAGAATATGACGTCACGGTAATCTACAAGTCCGGACAAAAACACTCTGACGTCGACTGCCTATCAGACGCCGCCATTGATCCCCCGCCGCAAGACGACGAGGACGACGACGCCTTCCTCAGAATAATAAGCGCGGAAGACTTCACTAAACAGCAACGAGCAGACCCGGAGCTAAAAGAGTATTTGGAAGGGAACATCGACGTTGTCCATAGGGCATTTAGGCGCGGATTCTCTTCGTTCACGCTACAAAACAACCTGCTCGTGAAGAAGAACTTCTCGCCAGTCCGCGCCAACTACCTTGTTGTTCGGCAGTGCTGCGTCCAGAAGTACTGCACGCCCTACATGACGATCAAACCGCTGGGCACCTCGGATTCTCCAGGACACTGTCGAGGATACAGGAAAGGTAATACTGGCCGCATCTGACCACCGACGTCGCCCGTTACGTCAATACATGCTAAGTCTGTCAGCGACGCAAGACACCACCGACAAGGCCAGCAAGGTTACTAAAGCCGATCGAACCTCCTTACCGACCTTTTCAGCAGATCCGGATGAATTTGTTGGGACTGTTTCCGACGTCAACATCCGGAAATAAGTGGATCGTCGTGGCGACGGACTATCTCACCCGCTTCGCTGAAACTAAAGCTCTACCGATAGGCAGCGCAGCCGAAGTGGCGAAATTTTTCGTCTGGAACATCCTGCTGCGACATGGTGCCCCAGAAATCCTCATCCCCGACAGAGGAACGGCTTTTACGGCAGAGCTTACCCAAGCCATTCTGCAGTACAGCCAGACAAGCCACAGGAGGACAACTGCCTACCATCCGCAGACGAATGTTCTCACGGAGCGCCTGAACAAGACCCTCGCCGACATGCTAGCAATGTACGTCGACGTCGAGCACAAGACGTGGGATGCGGTCCTGCCGTACGTAACCTTTGCTTACAGCATGGCGGTGCAAGACACAACACAGATCACGCCGTTCCAGCTGGTTTACGGTAGGAACCCGACGACGACTCTCGGCGCTATGCTGCCGCACGTCACCGACGAAGAGAATGTTGGCGTCGCTACCTATCTCCAGCGCGCCAAAGAAGCCCGACAGCTGGCCCGCCTACGGATCAAGAACCAGCAGCGTACCGACAGCCGACACTACAACCTCCGACGACGCTACGTCCAGTACGAGCCTGGCGACCGTGTTTGGGTTTGGACCCCAATACGCCGACGAGGACTCAGTGAGAAATTATTACGACGCTATTTCGGACCCTACAAGATCATCTGACGTATTTGGCGAATTGGAGTATGAGGTCGTGCCAGAAGGCATTTCGCATTCACAGCGGCGCCGCGCACAATCTCAAGTGGTCCACGTGGGTACTTCTTAAGCCCTTTTACGCACGCTGATGAACTTCCTTATTTTGTTGTTTCTCTGCTACGGGTGTTTTGCGTTATTACTTTCGTTTATTTGCAGCATCGGGTCGATGCTTTTGAACACGGGGGTATTGACACGTGCACTTGTTTATCTTTATCGGGTGACCACGTTTCACCGCCCAACAAATGTTATCGCAGAGCGCAGGACGCGCCCGCATGTATCGGAAGTTTGTGGAATGTTATCGATGGTTCCATTCGCAGTCTGTCACCGAACCTTGTGTAATCTGATTGCATGTATGCGCGACGCGAATAGTGTAGAACTTTGTGGAAAACACGCGGGTCCCAGCGATTACTCTGGAACATTCGACGACTGATGTATAAAAGCCAACGCGCTTGACCCGCTGATCAGATTTTGACGATCGCCGATTGTATTCGCCGCTGTCGCCGTTCTTTAAGTGTAGCCTGTTTTTGTGGGCACAGGTTCACCCAATAAAAGTTAGTTTCGTCTTTCACAGTATTGATACTGTATTCTTTATACGTCACTACCACGTGACAATGTACATACCCCCAAATTATCATCTCGGAAAGAGCGATTTTTATAACCTAATTGATCAGCTTCCGGAACCCTACATACTCCTAGGCGATTTTAATGCCCACAACACCATGTGGGGACACTCGCGATGCGATGCGAGAGGTCGTTTCATTGAAAATTTTCTTCTGAACTCCGATGCGTGTCTCTTCAATAAGCAGGAGACAACGTATTATAATCTTCATCACAATTAATATTCATCAATTGACCTGTCGATTGGGTCTGCTTCAATTTTCCCTGGCTTGCAATGGAATGTAACCAAAAATCTTTACGGAAGTGACCACTTCCCTGTAATGTTAAATTTGATACATCAACACGAATGCCCTCCATACGCCCCCCGGTGGAAACTAGCCTCCGCCGAATGGAGTCATTTTAAAGCATGCACTTACTTATCATGACATCTTATCACCGATTTAGCATAGACGACGCAGTAGCGTATTTTACATGTTTTATACTCTATACAGCTAAAAAATTCATTCCGCACAAGGTCTCTCATGTAAGAGGCGGGTCCCCTGGTGGAATGAGCAGTGCAGACTGGCACGAAAGAAAAAAACAAAGCGGGGGGTTTGCTGCGTCGCTCCCCGACTGCAGAAAATCTCATGGACATTAAACTGGTAAAATCACAAGGAAGGCGCACGCGGAGACAGGGAAGGAGTGCTAGCTGGGAGAGGTTTCTCTCGGCCATAACGTCCTACACTCAATAGT
Source organism: Dermacentor variabilis (assembly GCF_050947875.1). Taxonomy (NCBI): domain Eukaryota; kingdom Metazoa; phylum Arthropoda; class Arachnida; order Ixodida; family Ixodidae; genus Dermacentor; species Dermacentor variabilis. The sequence goes on from NC_134568.1 coordinate 101,318,390, forward strand.
CTGAAGTATAGACTGAGCTAAGAAAGTTAAAGGGGCAGCAAATCCACTCATTGCTCTTAGTTCATGACCAAGGGGTTACATTGAAAGACCAGGCCAACGCCCTGGACGAACACTTCGAACATGTATCAGGCTCCACACATTACACAAAATCATTCCTTGAATATAAACAAGTATCTGAACTTATGTCACTGGATCATAAATGCCGTCCGAATGACCCATACAACCGTCCTTCTAATATTGCTGAGTTTGGAGCTGTATTGAGCACATGTAGAAGCTCTGCACCGGGAGCTGATAGAATCATGTATGTCATGATTAAAAACCTACACACCGACACACAGATGACACTTCTGACAGTTTTCAGCTCTATTTGGGCTGCCGGATACCTCCCATCCTCGGGGAGGAAAGCTATTGTTATTCCCGTCTTGAATCTGGGCAAAGTCATAATTAGGTTTCTAATAATAAGTCACTAATACCCGTGCCACACGGGCGAGGTTAATCATTAAAGGTGTAAGACCTTAAGTTTCGTAATGCCATTATATTTCGGTCGCTGCTACATGCACATACCTAATGACAGATCGCGATGGCGATAACTGCAGTGAAACGGTAAAGTTTGCTTGCCAATCGTAATACATTAAAGAACAGTTATCTGGGGAGAAAATGTTTAAGAAACGGCGTGAGAAACATTAATAGGCGTATTTTATGTAGTTTGCTTCAAGAATGTCATTGTTGCACCCAGCCGTAAACTGTTTGAAGCCGAAGCTAGCTCGACGGCCAATCCATAACGTAGCCAAAACATTAAAGTTGGAAAAATGGCACTCACAGCTTCAAAGCTCTCAAGCAGTGATCCTGAAGAATTTGATCGTGTGCTCCAGTTTGTTGTGGCGTATGTGCTTCTTCGAGCCAAACATCATCGAGAAATTCGAAGGCTTCAGTATGAGGACAACAAGACAAGGAGTCGCCGCCGTGCAATCGAAGAGCTTCTCCTGGCTAACGCACTCACGATTAGTGCTGTAGCCGTGTGTAGCGGCAAAATCGCCTGCTGATCTCTACTAAAATGAAAAGCTCCTTCTAAAGAAAAAGAATATATTAGTTGTTTTTACCTACAAATTTGTCTAATATTGTCAGGATGTGGTCGCCATGGCCACGGCGGAGACATCGGAAACGAGAGTACGCATTGTTAGATACCGGTCCGTTTCCTGAGCCTCCTTCGAGTTCACCAGATCACATCGAATAGCGTCACAGCTAATTAAGGAGCGCAGAAGCACATCTACCCCGTTCCCGAGGCGCGGCACGTGCAAACGAGTTGGCGTCCCCCACCCCGTGCGCCGCAGGTGGAGCTATTCACTGCTTGACTCTTCCCGAAAGTGTAGCGAGAGCCCGGCACTGTTCCAGGTAACGTGGGTCCCGAGGCAAGACGGCTGTAATGCACCGTGAAGCCCTGGCAGCAATCCCCCATCCGCCTTTGTGAAGGCAGTTACAAACCAGGAAGGCAATACCGCAGACAAATAATCCCTCGGACAATTGGAGCCCAAGGAGTGACCATATGAGCCCAAGGTGACGTACACTCGCACGGGCGCCTACCATTGGCCGAAAATGACGACACCTGAGCGGGCTCGCCGATTGGCCGAATATGACGCCACCTGAGCGCGCTCGCCGATTGGCCGAACGTGACGTGCTTCGAGACACCGAAAGGGTTAAAAGCCAGAGACCGGGAGCAGCAAGAGAGCATTCCATCATTCATCTCTTTCGAACTTCTTGCCACGGGCCGCAGCGTCCGAGTTGCTGCCGGCCCGTAATGACTTTATGACTGTTAATTTCTTTGTACTCTCACTGTAAAAAATGTAGATAAACCTCCAGTTTTTCATCTCAAAGTTCTCCTCAACCTCGGCCAACTCCCGCACCCAACGGCAAGGTCCAAAATCTGGGGGACAGCAATTGGGATTGTCCTCTAGATCCAACAACTGGTTGACAGCGGTGGGATCGTCCCTACAACCACGACCGCCAACTCCAACAGCATTCGATGGCCAAGTGAGTTGTAATAATTGTAAGAACGCACTACGCCGCGAAAACAAGCTCTTTTTTTAAAAAAAGTGAAGAATATATTAATTGTTTTTCACTAAGAATTAGTTTAGTCTCGTCAGAATGTGGAGACATTCGAACGAGAGTACGCATTTGACGGCCAAGTGAGTTACGAGAACGCGCTACGTCTCGAATAGCTTTAAACTTTTATGCCACTAAGCATGTCCATGTGGCAGCCCGCGAATGGCATTAAAGTTTAAAGCATTAGCAAGTTAATGGCATTTTCTGTGCCCCTGTGGCACGGGTATAACACTGGCATATGGCGCTCTTTGGCCATACCTGGCCCTTGCGCCGCTAAACAACACACATTAATTAATTAATTCATTCATTCATTCATTCTCCTCACCAAGCAGGCCTTCCAAAACACACGCGACATTACAAGAGAGCAACGGGATAAACCTCTCGTACCAGAGGTCCTGGCTCACACGTACTTCTTCACACACTCGTTCAATATCAAAGAAAAATATAACGATATTTACGCTTGCCTTGAAGGTGTGAAGATAGTCTCGGGCTCGCTGCAATTCAAGCTCTTGAATTTCCTGATCAAGCTCCTTCATCCTAAGAGCGTGCAGTCGCGCTGCCTCCAGCTCGCCTATTTCGTGTTTGCCTCTCGCTCGCGCCTCCTGCGCTTTTCTGCTTCTTCTCGCTCTCGCCTCTCACGTTTCTCGCTTTCCTTTGCCTCTAGCTTTCGCTCAGCAGTCGTCTCCCAAGCCTCGTCAGCTTCCTCGACCACCACGTCCTCTGCCCGCATCACGTCGAGAATCGCTTTCGTTGTTTTTGTGGAGCTGGCGGAAATGCCCAACTCCTCCCAAATTTGAATGAGGTCCTCAACTTGAAATCCCTCCATCGCTATCTTGTTCCTCGTGTTGCTTGCCCACTAAATTTACCCTAACTTCAAACTAGAATCCACTGTTTAAAAAGGTAGATTGTTAAATCAAAGTAAAAAAAAAAGCAAAACGTCTCCTAACATCTGCATGCCTATGCCAGAGATGTCTGGCAACACGAAAAGCAAACATCAGGCACTCATCCTGCCAAATTGGTTGACCGAGGCCGTTTAGTTACAATGGCGACGAGGTGACGCCGTGGCTAGAGGTTTGCGGCGGCGCTCCAGGAAAAGAGGACGCTGTTACGACTTTGAGGTGGTCCCGTAGCGCTCGTCACCCGTTTCGTGACAGAGCGTTGGTAGCGAAGACTCCGAGTCAGGCGTCGGTGAGAATAACAAAAGGGACTTTATACACTATATACAGGTCATTATACAGGACATGAAGGGATCGGCACTGGGGCCGAGAGCTCACAGCAAACGCGACTGTTCCCGCACGGCGACGTCCGGCGAAAACGCGTGACACATCTCACTCCAGTCGAGAGCGGCACTCTGCTCCCGGTGGGTCGGCGGATCCGGTTTTCCAGGCGGCGCGCCGCGGCTTATAAGCCCCCAGAAACCATTGTCACTCAAACGGCCCAATACAAAGTGAGCACTCGACGGTCGCCCGAGAGGTCCAACCAGCGACCGCGCTGGCCACCCCGTTCAAAGTTGGCGGGCGCGGTGACCTCCAGGCAAGGGGAGGTACGGCGCCGGGCTTTCTGGCACTTGGCGACACGTTTGAACATGTTGCCCGCCGATCCTTCTCCGGAGGACACCACTGCCTGACGGCTCAGCATCTTGACTTGTCAAGGGAGAATTAGGGCGCTGTGCCTTTCGGCGCAGCCCCGGGTTTGTCCAAAGGGCGCTCGCAGGATAAATTCTGCATCTTGCAGATTCGGAATCCGGGCTTGTGGTAATGGCACAACAGCATCCCCGCCCTCAGATAAGGCGCCGGGAAGACGAGCTGCCTCCACGTGGCTCGGATGCCAGGCGCGCACGTTCGTCAGGCTCGTCCAAGTTCACGTCCAGTGTCTGGACGCCAGGTAACTTCACGTGCCCAGGTCCCACTCGCCAGGACAGGAGCTCGGCTCACCGCGTTGTCGCCAAGGCACCTCAACCAGCTCCGCTCGGGTCGTTCCTAAGCCCTTGCTTCTCGCCACTGGTCCCGGTTGGTCGTTCTGCAGCTTGCAAAACCGACCGGCAAAAGGCAACACCCAACACGAACAAGTGCCCTCTGTCTCCCGTCAAACACCAGACAAGGCTATAATCCAAATCAACCTAACTGAATTGCTATCCCCCTTTTTGCTCCCGCTGCAACAAGAGGCAGGTGTACGATCTAGTATACAAGGCTCAAACAACCCTTTTTCAAATGAACAACACACCAAAAGATCAGGAACAATTAATAATCAGCAATAACAATGACAAATAGAATGGTCCCCTTGAAATCACTTGGACCGAAAACATACTACTGAGGAAGCCAATGAGGTCATTCATTTTTCCCCCGATCTCCCTGTGAACAGGACAGGTCGTCGCGAAGCAAGAGAAGGTAAGTAACGAGTAGGAACGAGCAGGCCACTGAAAGAAGCGAGGCCTAGAATGCACGACTTAGAGCGTCAGCGTTCGCGTTCAACCTTCCCTTCTTATAACGGACAACGAGGCTGTGCTGCTGGAGGGTCATGCTCCATCTCAGCAAACGGCCGCTTTTAGAGGACATGCTACTTAACCAAGTTAGAGGGCAATGGTCTGTTTCCACAACAAACTTAGAACCGGAGACATAACAAGCCAGCTTCTGAACGGCCCACACAACGCAGGCGCACTCTTTCTCAGAGGTACTGTATGCCTCTTCTCTACAACTTAGTTTGCGACTTAAATACAAAATTGGTCGTTCATGACCACTAGCATCTTCTTGGCATAGTACCGCTCCCATGCCGCGATCACTCGCGTCGCATTGAATGATGAAACCTTTCGAAAAGTCTGGTGCCGTCAGAACCGGCTTATGGCTTAATGCTCGCTTCAGCATTTGGAACGCATTTTCTTTCTTTGAGTCCCACGTCACCTTAACGGGCTCCGACTTCCGAAGTGCGTCGGTTAGCGGGCTGGCAAGGTCAGAGTAGTCTCTCACATAGTGTTGGTAATATCCAGCTAAACCTAAAAAGGCCCGTATATCCGTCTTCGTGGTTGGCCGAGGATAGTTCAAAATAGCAGCTACCTTGATGTCGGATGGTCTACGCCGGCCGCGCCCCACCACATGGCCCAAATAAGTCACTTCACCGCAACCTAGGTGACATTTAGCTGGTTTCACAGTAAGACCTGTCTCTTTCAACCGGCTCAACACGACTCGCAAGTGCTCCAGATGTGATTCCCAAGCGTCCGAAAATATGGCAACATCATCGAGGTACGGCAATGCGAACTCGCCTAAACCATGAAGCACTCTGTCCATCAGGCTAGAGAAACAATACGGCGCGTTTTTGAGGCCGAAGCTCAACATGAGTGGCCGGAACGTTCCAAGCGGGGAAACGAAGGCGGCATAGCGGCTAGCTCGTTCCGTAAGGGGTACTTGCCAATAGCCTCGCACGAGATCCAGGGTAGATATATAATTTGCCTTCGACACTGTCTCTACCCTTTCTTCCAGGTTCGGTATCGGATATGTCTGATCTCGGGTTATCGCGTTCAGACGCCGATAATCGACACATGGCCTCGGATCTTTTCCTGGAGCCTGGACTAGTATCAAGGGCGACGTGTAGTCGCTCTCACTTGGTACTATAACCCCCAAGTCACGCATGCGCTGAATCTCCTCAGCCATGATTTTTTTCTGCACGGGCGAACAACGGTACGGTTTACTGCGGATCGGTTGATCAGAGGTTAACTCGATGTCATGCTCTAGGACCGTTGTTCTTCCGGGACGGTTCGAAAAAACCTCCCTAAACTCTGAAACGATTCCCTTTAAATCCTCCTTTTGGGCGGCACTTAGACGCGCTTCCAACGTCAGCTGTTCCACCATTAGCTCTAAACCACATACCTTCATATCAGCCGTCGTCAGGATTTCGGCCCCTTCCTCATCGTCAGCATTTATCGTCATGCTTATAATCGCGCGACGCTGAATGTAGGGTTTCATCAAGTTACTGTGGTAAATTTTGTTGGGCCGTTTCCCTAATTTAACTTCGTAGTTGGTATCGGAAAGCTTAGTTACAACCTTTGCGGGCCCCTCCCAATGAACCTCGAGCTTGTTTTTTTTCGACGGTCGCAGCAACATCACTTGGCTACCTTCTTCGAAGGTGCGTTTTTTTGCTGACTTGTCGTAGTATTCCTTTGACAAGGTTTTCGCCGCCTTCATGTGGCTCTCTACAATATCTTTGGTTTTCCCGAGCCTCTGGAGGAGGTCGAGGACGTACGAGACTACATTTGGGTCGTCGTCACTGCCTTCCCAAGGCTCTCGCAGCATGCGCAACGGAGTTCTTAGGCTCCGGCCATATACAAGCTCCGCGGGGCTAAAGCCGGTACTCTCATGGCTTTATGTGGCCCCTTGGTCAAAAGGAAAGGAAAAGAAAAGGAGGGGCAAACCCGCACCACCGTTAAGGTATAACGGGTATAAAACCGAATAGAAAATAAATGAAAAGGGGCCGCCGAGGCAGCCCAAATCAGGTTTGGAGAAAAAGCCAATTGATAAAAGAAAAGAGACGGAGGCAAGCCAACAAGGAGGCCAAAATGAGGAATAAACAAATAGACTGGAAGAGAAGGGGGGAGCAGTAAAGTAAAACTGCCTCCAGGGTCTGCAAGCAGTGCATGCTCCCAAACTCACCCCGTCCGCAGGGCAACCCAACAATGCCCACGCAGTGACGCGCAGTTGGTTTATTGTAAAAAGAACCGAAGCATGTGGCCGTCTTCGTGGGCGCGCTCGTGCCGTGTGGTCGTGTCACGCCGAGGCGACTGGGAGAGTCCGGAGAAAGGTCATCGCAGTGGAGACGCCCACGGTCGGCTGGCTGGACAGCTGCACAAAGGGTAGGAGACTATACAATTGGGGAAAAGATGAAAAGGAAAGAAATGTGAATGTAGCATGCAGTTAGGACCATCCAACACGGGGAAGCCCCGCCATAGTTGGCATATGCAGTGTGGATGGCCACGAACAGTCATGCGAAAATAATATGAAAAGGTGAACCGAGAGGCATCAGTAGAAGGCAAATTAGTAGGCGTCGGGAAGAAGAGGAGGCACAGGAACAGGATGGGGAGGAACGGAAAGGGTGATAAGCCGGATGAGTTGCAGAAGCAGGGCGCGGGATCGAGGGGTTTTAAGGAGTGCGGGGTACAGGTCGGGAGAAAGGGCATGGACATGATGAAGTCGGCACGACCGCGAAGCAACAAATGCAGTGCGTGGGCAGGAGGTCAAGTAATGAAGGTCATCGACAGGAGAGGCACCACACGCGCACCGATCGGAGGCAATAAGTCGAAACCGATGGAGATAGTAGGGAAAATGACCGTGGCCGGTGAAAAAATGCGTAAACAGACGAGGCGGGGGGAACCAAGAGGGGATTGCGTAGACACTTCCGACCCATCGATAAAGACTGGTACCGTGGCCCTCACGCTGCCAGTGCAAGTGCCACTGCTGTAATGAAGCCGCAAAGAGAGTCTTTCGGACCGACCGGACTGAGGTCGGGCAGGAACGAAGTATACCACGGCAGAGCGCCGATGACGCGGCCTCGTCTGCCAGTTCATTACCCACTACGCCCTGGTGGCCAGGGACATGGAATAGGCGCACGGTGCGACCCACGAGGTGGAGCTGGCGCAGCACTTGCTGAAAGTTCCAGACGCGTGCATCTGTATGATGAAGGCTGGAAATCGCCCGCAAAAGTGACAGGCAGTCAGTGTATAGGTGGGTTATGCAAGGCCCACGCCTGTTCATTAGAAACAGGAGGGCCTCTTCAAAAGCAATAGCCTCAGCATCATATGCGCTAGTGGCATTGTGTATCCTGTATTTGCGCACCGCAAGAAGGCGACCGCGCGGGCCGAACACCACGTACGCCGCGCCTCCCCCACTGACGTGAAGGCGCCGTCCGTGTATACATGGTATACCGGCAAGGAAGAATGGAGGGCAGCCTGGGAAGGTGTCAGACGGGTGAAGGAAAAGCGACAGGCCATGCACGGGTGATGCGACCAGGCGTCGAATGGACGCGCGATGGAGGCCGGGTGGAACGTGACCTGGCCATAATGGGTGAATTGGCGGAGAGTCAGGATGGAGAACTCCTCCCAGTCACAGTGACGCTCAAAGCACAGGGCTCTCAATATTCGCTTCAGCACCGAGTGCATACGCTCTACTGGGTTAGATTGCGGGTGATGGATGGAACTGTGCACTACCTTAATGCCGCATCTTTCCAAAAAAGTAGAAGTTAGGCAGCTGGTGAAGACGCTGCCATTGTCGCACTGAATCTCGGAAGGGAACCCGACGCGTGCGAATATTGAGAGCAGAGCGTCCACGACCTGGGAGGAATTTAGCTCCTTAAGAGGTACTGCCTCGGGGAACTTGGTCGCGACACACAGGGCGGTCAGAACATACCTACAACCGTTCGTTGATTCTGGCAGAGGGCCTACAATATCGATTACTAGTCGCCGAAAAGGTTCGGATATGACTGGCACCAACTTCATCGGTGCCTTCCACTTGTCAGTGGATTTGCCGATTCTCTGGCAGGTGTCGCAAGAGCGCACGAATTATTCGACATCCTTCCAACAATACGGCCAATAAAACTCCTGAGCCATTCTAGCCTTGGTCTTTTTCAAGCCAAGATGCCCTGCGCACGCGTTTTCGTGCGCGAGTTCCAGTAACTGTCGGCGATATTTCCGAGGAATCAGAAGCTGTTCACATTTGCGACCCTGCTTATCCGCGTAGCGGCGGTACAATAAGCCAGATTCCTCGTAAAATGAAACCCTCTTTTTTTTTCACTCCCAGTTTGACGCTCTTCATCAGATCGGCTATTGAACAGTCTTCCTTTTGCTCGCGAATCAGAGTTTCTCTTTCAACTGCAGCTAGTTCCTGCCAGCTGGCGGAAACCGGAGCGAGTATGGAGCCTGCGTCGCCTAACTGCGGCGCCGTGTCCATATCGCGGCTAGCACGGGACGCGTCACTCCCAGTCACTTCCAGGACACGCTCGACCAGGCTAGCCTCCGCGCTCTGCCTCTCCCGTGCCTGCTCGCCACTCAAGTTACCTTGATCAGTCCGTGTGCCGCACCTCTGTTCGCTCACCGACTCAAAGTCAAGTTCCCTCGACAGCTGGCGCGCTTTGGACCGCGTGAGGGCCATGTACGCCACGTCGGCAAAGAATGATTTGCCCTGATCCTTCAGCAGCTGTTCCGAGCTATTTGAGAAGAGTTAGGGAAAGTGCTCCGGGAGGGCGGCAGACACAGCGGCTTCTGTGTTAAGTTTCCCAAACTCTCCTTCAATGATAACCGTTGCGATCGGTAAACAGACACTCTCCTCCTCGGCCACTTGCCGTATCCAAGCGCACTCTCCCGTAAAATCATTCGAGGAGACGAAAGACGGGTGGACAACGTCCATAGTTGCTGCAGAGTCCCGAAGTGCTCGGCACTTCTTGCCGTTTACCTTAATTTCCCGCATATATGGCTCCAAGAGTCGTATGTTTTTGTTAGTTTCCCGTATTGTTGCAAAAGCAATTTTCTCTGGGCAGCTCGCAGCGATGTGCCCTTGCTTTTTGCAATTGTAGCAAGTTAACGGCTTCCGTTTTTCAAAAGAACGCGTCGTATCGTTTCGCTGCTTGGGACCATCGTTAGCATTCTGAGATGTATTCTGTCCTTCCCTTACAGTTTCTTTGGTAAGGGACTCGTCTTTCCGAAACTCGCGACGCGTGATTTGCTTCCGTTCGTCGGGCTTCCCGGAAAACCCATCTCTCCTATCTGCTTTTTCTACGCGCACTGCCTTGCTGTGCAAGCTGCGGCGGGTGTAATACTCTTCCGCTAACTCTGCTGCCTTGTTTAGCTTAACCTCCTTTAGCCTATCTTGCAGCCAGAGCCTGATATCCTCATCAATGCAACGGTAGAACTGCTCCAACGCGATGCATTCCACGATTTTGTCGCGGTCGTCGTAAACCTCTTCGCCCTTCAGCCATTCCACCAGGTCGGCTTTAAGACGAAACGCGAAGTCAACATTCGACTCCTTGCCCTTTTTTGCATACCGGAACCTCTGCCGGAAAGCTTCGGGCGACAATTTGTACTTCCGCAGTAGCGCTTCCTTCACATCACTGTAGCTCTCAAACGCCTCTTTCGATAAGCAAGTTATTACGTCTGATGCCTCCCCAGGAAGCAAGGCTAACAGATTCTGTGCCCAGAGGGATCGCTCAATGCTATTCCGTTCGCACACGTGCTCAAATTTCACGAGGTATTTGGCCATATCCTCTCCGACGACAAAATGTGGAAGTTGATCGCGTATTCTTGGACCGTTAGAAGTGAGACTAGGCGCCGGCGAGCTATTTCGGGTCTCCAACTCTTTCATTTTAAGCTCGTGCTCACGACGCTCCTTCTCTTTCCTTTCCTCCTCGCAACGTTCCTTCTCCCTCTTTTCCTCCTCGCGACGTTCCTTTTCTGCCTGCCGCTCCCGACGTTCATTGATATCCGCCCAGGCCTCTTCGGCTTCCTCAGCCGTTACGTCCCCAGTCCTCATGACCTCAAGGATCGCATTCTTTCTTTTGGTTGAGCCCAACTCAATGCCCAACTCCTCACAAATTTGGAGAAGTTCTTTGACCTTGTACTTCTCCATCGTGCACACTGTCCTCCTGCTGTTTACCCTTTTTGAATATACCTGCCGTACGCTACTATAATGCTACTAGTAAGACATATGCAAGTATTTCACACACTGCCCTGTTTACCCCCTCAGCATCCCCTGGTTTCCAAAACACTCCCACTAGGCTTGAAACACACAAGGTTAACACAATGCAACACCAAATCCTTCCCTAAGCTACTATAACCTGTGTCAGAGAAAGTCTGGTGTTTGAGGTAAACTTCAGGCACTCACCGCGCCGAGGTAGCTGATGCCGGTCAATCCCACCGCTGCCACCACTGTTACGACTTTGAGGTGGTCCCGTAGCGCTCGTCACCCGTTTCGTGACAGAGCGTTGGTAGCGAAGACTCCGAGTCAGGCGTCGGTGAGAATAACAAAAGGGACTTTATACACTATATACAGGTCATTATACAGGACATGAAGGGATCGGCACTGGGGCCGAGAGCTCACAGCAAACGCGACTGTTCCCGCACGGCGACGTCCGGCGAAAACGCGTGACACATCTCACTCCAGTCGAGAGCGGCACTCTGCTCCCGGTGGGTCGGCGGATCCGGTTTTCCAGGCGGCGCGCCGCGGCTTATAAGCCCCCAGAAACCATTGTCACTCAAACGGCCCAATACAAAGTGAGCACTCGACGGTCGTCCGAGAGGTCCAACCAGCGACCGCGCTGGCCACCCCGTTCAAAGTTGGCGGGCGCGGTGACCTCCAGGCAAGGGGAGGTACGGCGCCGGGCTTTCTGGCACTTGGCGACACGTTTGAACATGTTGCCCGCCGATGCTTCTCCGGAGGACACCACTGCCTGACGGCTCAGCATCTTGACTTGTCAAGGGAGAATTAGGGCGCTGTGCCTTTCGGCGCAGCCCCGGGTTTGTCCAAAGGGCGCTCGCAGGATAAATTCTGCATCTTGCAGATTCGGAATCCGGGCTTGTGGTAATGGCACAACAACGCCCGTTGGCGCAACTGGCAGGCAAAACTTGTACGTCATCGGGCCGTTCTTAACAGCGCCTCCATGGCCCGGAAAATCTCGACTGTCCAGCGCTGATAACCGCTGGGCAGGAAGAGAACGGCTGGTGGCCAGGGGGGATGCCTTGGCTCGCAGCGACCACTTGTGTAATGATGTCACCGTCCCAAAACACTCAACAAGGACAGGCAACTGCAAAACGAACCCCACAACACGGCTCTGCGCCGAGATGACGTACCTTGGATCTCACTTTAGACCCGCTAGGCTTCAAGGAAAACATAATAAGTGCAGAAACAAAAAATGCTGCATTTCGCTATGCCAATTTTTGAAGCAATTTCGTGCTGACAAATTCAGCAATCATGGAGGGAATCCTGGTAAATGAGAGGGGATCTCCTTGGCTTAACAAAATTAACAATAATAACCCTAAAATTTAGGCGGAACGCAGAATTCAAATTAGCTTGCTCAAACCATCCGCCTTGCTATGCAACTTCCCCTTCTTATATCTAACGGAGAAATTGTACTCTTGGAGAGTGAGACTCCTTCGGAGCAAGCGGCCATTTTTGTGTGACATTTTATTGAGCCACGTCAGAGGACAGTGGTCGGTCTCGAAGATGAACTTCGCTCCGTACAAGTAACACGACAACTTCTGGGCGGCCCAAACTAAACAAGCGCATTCCTTCTCTGAAGCGCTGTAGGCTTCCTCTCTTACATTTAGTTTACGGCTGGCATAAAGGATAGGATGCTCCTCGTTATCGTCGCCGACCTGACTAAGTACCACGCCCATACCTTTGTCGCTTGCGTCGCATTGAACTATGTATTCCTTTGTGTAGTCTGGCGCGCGAAGCACAGGACGAGAAACTAATAGCGTTTTCAAACTTCGGAAAGCGTTCTCTTTATCCTTATCCCAGTGTACGCTACTCGGTGCTCCCTTTCGGAGGGCGTCCGTTAATGGACTTGCCATTTGCGAGTAATTCGGAATGTACCGTTGATAGTAGCCCACAAGTCCCAAAAATGAACGAAGGTCTGTTTTCGTGCGCGGCTGAGAAAATTCTCCACTCCTAGCTATTTTCAGCTCGGCCGGCCGTCTCGTGCCCTGGCCGACAACATGGCCCAGATAAGTAACCTGCGAACAACCAAATCTACACTTTTCCGCTTTCATTGTTAAGCCCGCTTCCCTCAACCGTGAGAACACCTGTTTGAGGTGCGATACGTGTTGTTCCCAGCTCTCCGAAAAAAATTGCTGCATCATCAAGATATGGCAAGGCGAACTCCTGCAAGTCTTTCAGGACAATATCCATTAACTTAGAGAAGCTAAACGGCGCGTTCTTCAGCCCGAAGCTGAGTGCGAGAGGGCGAAAAGTGCCTACAGGTGAGATGAATGCGGCATAGCGGCTGGCACTTTCTGAAAGGGGAACTTGCCAGTACCCCCGCACGAGATCTATAGTTGAAATGTATTTAGCAGCGCTAACTCTCTCAATTCGTTCCTCAATGTTGGGTATCGGGTACAGTTGATCCCTAGTGATGGCATTTAACTTCCTATAGTCAACACACGGACGAGGGTCCTTGTTAGGGGTTTCTACCAGTATTAGCGGTGACGTGTAGTCACTCTAAGCGGGCTCAATAACTCCCAACTCTAGCATGCGCTGTATCTCTGATTCCATAATCTCTCTCTGTCTTGCAGACACCCTGTAAGGCTTTGATCTTACGGGTTCGGTTGATGTCAGCTCTACTTCATGCGTTATTAGTTCGGTTCTACCCGGTCGATCGCTGAATCTGTCGAGATATTCCCCTAACACCTCTTTTAGCTCATCTAGCTGCTCGGGTCTTAGAGCGTGCGAGCTTACCGAATGTTTTACTACTTCTTCTAGGCCGATTTCAGACTTGGAGGTCGCCCTATACTCCTTAAACTTGGTACTAGTGCCATCCTGCTCTTTGATGGTATAGTTAACGACTCCGCTCCGCTCTATATACGGTTTCATCAAATTGCAGGGATATATCCTCACCTCCTTCCTGCGACCGGGCCTTTTCAGAGCATAGTTAGTATCTGAAAGTTTGTGCAACACTTAACGGTCCCGTCCCAGTGAACTTCAAGCTTGTTCTTTCTTGAAGGTTTGAGGATCATTACCTGGTCTCCGGCGTTAAACGTACGAAGCCTCGCATTTTTGTCGTAATAGAATTTGGCGTTCTTTTGAGCTACTCCCATGTTCTTTTCGACTAGTTCTTGGGTTGCGCTCAGCCTTTCCAGCAAATTTAGCACGTATTCAACCACTGTTGGACTCTCTCTTTCTTCCCACATCTCTCTTAACATTCTCAGTGGAGAACGGAGTGTCCTCCCATACAGTAGTTCTGCTGGCGAGAACCCTGTGGTCTCATGTGGAACCGTTCGCAAAGCAAACAATGTTGCCGGCAGACAGTTCTCCCAGTCCTCCTTGTGCTCGTAACAGAGCGCACGCAAAACTCGCTTGAGCACTGAATGCCACCTCTCTACACTGTTTGACTGAGGGTGATAGACGGAACTGTGTATTAACTTTACCCCGCGCTTTTGCAAGAATGTGGAAGTCAGTGCGCTGGTGAATACTGACCCTTGATCCGCCTGAATTTCGGCTGGAAACCCAACTCCTGCAAACACTGTCAAAAGCGCGTCTACTATACTTCGGTGGAGCTGAGCTCTTTCAGAGGGATTGCTTCTGGAAACTTTGTAGCCGGACACAGCATGGTAAACGAGTACCTGTAACCCGATTTTGTTTTTGGTAGAGGCTCTACCGTGTCTATCACAAATCGTCTGAAAGGTTCTGTTATTAAGGGCACTACCTATAGTGTAGCTTTCCATGTCTCTCCTGGTTTACCCGAGCGCTGGCAGGCGTCGCATGATCTTGCAAAGTTTTCTACGTCTTTGAAACAACCAGGCCAGTAGTATTCCATAAGCAATCTTTTCTTTGATTTGTTTATGCCTAGGTGGCCGGACCACCCATTTCCATGACAGACTCAAAATGTCCTCCCTGTACTTAGTAGGTACGGCTAACTGATCTAAAATCCTACCCTTTCGATCTCTGTACTGCCGATACAACAATCCTCCTCTCTCATGTATCGTCACGTTGCGCCTAGCAATGCCTTCTTTAGCTGTGTGGTGCAATTTAGCTAAGCTGTCATCATTCTTTTGCTCCGCTGCCAGTGACTCTCTGTCCACACGTAAGAGCTGATCAACGTTATTTGAAGCCGGTGATAATAACGACCCTGTCTCGTCTGCGAGTGAATCAGCGGGCTCTTCCTGCAGGGGTGAACTTTGACACCCTAGCGATACGCTCTCATTGAGCTGGTCAGCTGGCAGGCTTTCCTCAACTGTTTTTTCATCACTCGAGCCTAGCTCGGATTCGGTTATTGCAGTTATCTCCTTTGCTACTTCCGCTGGAGCAGCTTGTGCATTTTCGGCCGAAAGCGACGCGATTTTACGAGCTTGGCCGCGGGTCAATGCCTGTGCTATGCCCTCTCCCAGTTTAAGCCCTTTGTCACGCAGTAACTGATTCGAACGATTCGAACAGATGTAAGGGTACTGCAGTGACAAAAATTTGGAAACTGCGGCTTCAGTCTCTAGCTCTCCGAATGGTCCACTGATTTTGACTTTGGTCATGGGCAGACACACGCTGTGTTCTTCTACAACCTGTTTGATCCATGCTACTTTTCCTGTAATGTCATCTATGTATACCGTCACGTAAGACGAATGGACAATGTCCATCGTGGCGGCACTGTCTCCTAGCACTCGACATGGTTTGCCATTAACTTGCAGGTCTTGAAGATATGGGCTCAAAAGTTCCATATTCTCGTCTTTTTCCTCTACGTAGGAAAAAACTACACTGGGCTTCCCACAGTTTACAGCTATATGTCCCAGTTTGTGGCATTTATAACAGCGTATTGGTCTAAAAGATTCGAATTTTCTTTTCTGCTCTTTTTGTGCGGTTTCCCCGTTAAGTTTCTCCTCGTTCTTTTCTGCGGGCTTTTCCTCCACGTCTACAGGCTCCGATCGTCTAGTCTGCGAACCCTTTTTGAATGGAAATGGTTTCCGTGGCCCATTTCGACCGTCCCAATTTCCGTCCTCGGCGTTCAACTTTCTACGCGTTGCGCACTCTTCGGCTAATTCAGCTGCCCTTTCCACAGTGTTTACATTCCCCCTGTCTTGCACTCACAGCTTCACAGACGCTGGGACGCTTTTGTAAAACTGCTCTAGACACATGCATTCAATGATCCTGTCTCTGCTGTCGTACGCTTCCGCGCTTTTCAGCCACTCGACTAGGTTGGCCTTTAAGCCGTATGCAAACTCCGGATACCCCTCGCTATCTTTCTTGCCTGTGCTCCTAAACCTTTGCCGAAAAGCGTCGGCTGAAAGGCGGTATTTCTTCAGGAGACTAGCCTTAACTTTTGCATAATCATATGCATCCTGTGCACTCAGTCTGGCGACTACTTCCGCCGCCTCGCACGGCAACATAGACAGCAACCGCTGTGGCCATGTACTCGGACCGAAGTTCATCTTCTCGCAAGTCCTTTCAAAATTGCATAGGAACAAGCCTATGTCGGTCCCGACCTAGTAGCTTATTCCCTGGGCAGGTACGGCAAAGTGGCTGATTGCCAGGTTTGGAGGCGCATCCTGGCGCGGCGCGCTGGCGTCACTGCCGTCTCCGTGACGATGCGTCGAAGGCGTGTGGCTTCAGCACGGGTAAACTTCCCGGTAGGGGCGTAGGATTTTCTGGGAGGATGTTTCGGAGCGCCGCCCTTCGAGCCGCCTTCGCCTCTGCCAAGACTGTGTCCGAGTCGATGGGGTATGAGTCGTGAGGCACTTGTGACCGAGTCTCTGAGGGGCAGGAAAGAAGCTCCCTTGCCAGAGCATAGAGTTTTTCACTATAACACCTAGAGGGAAATCTAGCGCCACCGTCTATGGGAGTGTCTTAAGGGAGCACCGTGCCGTCATGGGAATGACGGTATATGTGTCTGCGAGGCTCGTGTTGGCTGGTGTTGTAAGAGGCTTCGTCTAAAACGTGGATATGGCTACACAAATAACGCTTTCTCAAAGTAAAATCTTCATCAAATGTTTCCATTCACGCATATTACATCTTTACTCACCTACAATGCATGACCAAGCGAAGAAAAGCAAGAACAGACGACAAACTGTTTCAAAGCGAGCGCGAACCTTGTCGTCTGTCCTCCAACTTTAGCGGCCCGCTGATACGTTTTACGTAACATATAATCGTACACGCAATAACAAGTTCTTATAGTTAAACAAAACATGTTTTTGCGTAATAATAAAACCAAAACAGCTTTTTACGTGCCGTTTTAGTAGAAAATGAATCATTCTGACAGACAGAACAGTGCTTGCCAAGCGCGTCTGCAAGGTGTCCTGTCTCTCCGAGAACGATGCCAATCCGAAGTTACAATATACCAGCATTCCCATGCAAAGCACAGCGCAGCAGCGCCAGATTTCCCTCTAGGTAATGTAGTGAGAAACTCTATGTGCCAGAGAGTCGGCCATTCGGTTGCCAGCGACGCCACCGTGACCTGGTATCCATGCGAGGCGGACAGTGTGGCCAGCCTCGTGGGCAATTCCCATCGCTCGGTGTATCGAGTGAACAGTACCATTGCGCAAGTACAGCCGGGCGCAGATCCTTATAGAGTCCTGCGAATCTGTGTAAACAGTGTGATGAGTGAAGCCTTCAAAAGGAGGCTTAAGGATGGCGTTACATGCAGCGGATATTGCAGCTAGTTCCGCCGTTCATGGGTCGTTGGAGGCAGGGCGGCAGGAGGAGTAGGCCGTGGTGGTACGTGGTCAGTAGTACGCTATAGGTGAAGCTTCGTCGCTGAGGGTGGCGTCGGGACAGACAGTGTGGTGATGGGCAGGAGCGTCGTAAACTTCTGCTTCATGCCGCCTAGCATAAGATATCTGCCTGTCTTCGTGATCGGCATTCACGTTTTGGGGAATTGGTGCAAAGTCTCCGGTCAGGGGACAATCCCACGGAGCAGGGTTGTTGTGAAGACGTTTATTAAAATAACCATGAAAAGTTTCCGCCGAAGAGGGCAGAGACGTTGAAGGGACTGGCAGATGAAGAAGCGAGAGGTTGCTGCGACCGGACATCGTGGATATTAGTATTCAGCATGGTATGGCCGATTGTTTGTTATCGTGAACGGTCTCTGGACAGAGATTCAAGAGTTTCGGTATTTGATAGACCCACGATTTCATGTCATAACCTGCAATGTTGAGCGCGGCTGATTATAATACTTTATTGGGACTCTATCGCCGCCTCCCCCCCCCCCCCCCCCCCCGTCCCGCTTAGGTTAGATATATATCTATAGGAATCTGATTTTGTGTTCTCAAATATGCTTAAGCGGTCCGAAAAAAACTTGGCATGATACAAGAAGCGCAAGCTGCAATTTGTTATGGAGGGAATTGCCGCTATGGCGAATTCCAGGCGTCATCCGCTAGAGCGTGTCGCGGCGATGCACGAAAGACAATCCTGGTTGTCCAAGCAGGGGTTACGCAATAAAGAAAAGCGTTGATCACGCTGGCAATATATTCAGAGAAAACTTTTGGACTCGGTTATTGTTTTGATAAATTTTCCACTGTGGCAGCCGAGAGTGCCAGCTTTCAAAAGTGGTGGGCAGGGGGAGGGGGTGGGGCAAATGGGAGGGCGCGAAAGAGAAATCCTGCTGCAGTACGCGCCTCATGCATACCTCGTTTGACGGCGATAATACGTACATTGTGCCCCTACATATGTATGTATTGATTCATATGCTAACACATTACCGTGCACCGTCATCGTCTTTCTGCTAACGCTGCGGCCGGTGGACCGGCCTTTCTGCACTCTGGCGAAAGCCGGTCCAGCGCCCGCAACGTTAGTAATATATCCTAAATGGGTATCTGTTTGGGTTAGTTGGTATGTCATAGTTAGCGAGAGCTATAGCGCTAAGCAATGGACGAGTACACGACGTGACAGACGATGACAAGCGCTAAACTATTACTTTTTAACAGCGCCTGTCATCGTCTGTCGCGTTGGGTACTCATCTTTTGCTCTGCGCTATAGCTCTCGATAATTAAGTTAGAAATATAGCATTGTGCTGGTAAACGTGTGAATTCTTTCTTTCATAATTATTTCGTCTGGTTTAGCGAACACTTTACACACACACACACACACACACACACACACACACACACACACACACACACACACACACACACACACACACACACACACACACATATATATATATATATATATATATATATATATATATATATATATATATATATATATATATATATAAGAAAAATGCAACTTGAACTTTTTGAAAGCAAACGTTTGGAGTTGTCTCAAGGAAGTGAAGGATCTGGGGCGATCAAGGGAGGCAGAATCATACCGCATGGACAGGCTATTAAAGCCATTTGAGGTCGGGACCGACATAGGCTTGTTCCTATGCAATTTTGAAAGGACTTGCGAGAAGATGAACTTCGGTCCGAGTACATGGCCACAGCGGTTGCTGTCTATGTTGCCGTGCGAGGCGGCGGAAGTAGTCGCCAGACTGAGTGCACAGGATGCATATGATTATGCAAAAGTTAAGGCTAGTCTCCTGAAGAAATACCGCCTTTCAGCCGACGCTTTTCGGCAAAGGTTTAGGAGCACAGGCAAGAAAGATAGCGAGGGGTATCCGGAGTTTGCATACGGCTTAAAGGCCAACCTAGTCGAGTGGCTGAAAAGCGCGGAAGCGTACGACAGCAGAGACAGGATCATTGAATGCATGTGTCTAGAGCAGTTTTACAAAAGCGTCCCAGCGTCTGTGAAGCTGTGAGTGCAAGACAGGGGGAATGTAAACACTGTGGAAAGGGCAGCTGAATTAGCCGAAGAGTGCGCAACGCGTAGAAAGTTGAACGCCGAGGACGGAAATTGGGACGGTCGAAATGGGCCACGGAAACCATTTCCATTCAAAAAGGGTTCGCAGACTAGACGATCGGAGCCTGTAGACGTGGAGGAAAAGCCCGCAGAAAAGAACGAGGAGAAACTTAACGGGGAAACCGCACAAAAAGAGCAGAAAAGAAAATTCGAATCTTTTAGACCAATACGCTGTTATAAATGCCACAAACTGGGACATATAGCTGTAAACTGTGGGAAGCCCAGTGTAGTTTTTTCCTACGTAGAGGAAAAAGACGAGAATATGGAACTTTTGAGCCCATATCTTCAAGACCTGCAAGTTAATGGCAAACCATGTCGAGTGCTAGGAGACAGTGCCGCCACGATGGACATTGTCCATTCGTCTTACGTGACGGTATACATAGATGACATTACAGGAAAAGTAGCATGGATCAAACAGGTTGTAGAAGAACACAGCGTGTGTCTGCCCATGACCAAAGTCAAAATCAGTGGACCATTCGGAGAGCTAGAGACTGAAGCCGCAGTTTCCAAATTTTTGTCACTGCAGTACCCTTACATCTGTTCGAATCGTTCGAATCAGTTACTGCGTGACAAAGGGCTTAAACTGGGAGAGGGCATAGCACAGGCATTGACCCGCGGCCAAGCTCGTAAAATCGCGTCGCTTTCGGCCGAAAATGCACAAGCTGCTCCAGCGGAAGTAGCAAAGGAGATAACTGCAATAACCGAATCCGAGCTAGGCTCGAGTGATGAAAAAACAGTTGAGGAAAGCCTGCCAGCTGACCAGCTCAATGAGAGCGTATCGCTAGGGTGTCAAAGTTCACCCCTGCAGGAAGAGCCCGCTGATTCACTCGCAGACGAGACAGGGTCGTTATTATCACCGGCTTCAAATAACGTTGATCAGCTCTTACGTGTGGACAGAGAGTCACTGGCAGCGGAGCAAAAGAATGATGACAGCTTAGCTAAATTGCACCACACAGCTAAAGAAGGCATTGCTAGGCGCAACGTGACGATACATGAGAGAGGAGGATTGTTGTATCGGCAGTACAGAGATCGAAAGGGTAGGATTTTAGATCAGTTAGCCGTACCTACTAAGTACAGGGAGGACATTTTGAGTCTGTCATGGAAATGGGTGGTCCGGCCACCTAGGCATAAACAAATCAAAGAAAAGATTGCTTATGGAATACTACTGGCCTGGTTGTTTCAAAGACGTAGAAAACTTTGCAAGATCATGCGACGCCTGCCAGCGCTCGGGTAAACCAGGAGAGACATGGAAAGCTACACTATAGGTAGTGCCCTTAATAACAGAACCTTTCAGACGATTTGTGATAGACACGGTAGAGCCTCTACCAAAAACAAAATCGGGTTACAGGTACTCGTTTACCATGCTGTGTCCGGCTACAAAGTTTCCAGAAGCAATCCCTCTGAAAGAGCTCAGCTCCACCGAAGTATAGTAGACGCGCTTTTGACAGTGTTTGCAGGAGTTGGGTTTCCAGCCGAAATTCAGGCGGATCAAGGGTCAGTATTCACCAGCGCACTGACTTCCACATTCTTGCAAAAGCGCGGGGTAAAGTTAATACACAGTTCCGTCTATCACCCTCAGTCAAACAGTGTAGAGAGGTGGCATTCAGTGCTCAAGCGAGTTTTGCGTGCGCTCTGTTACGAGCACAAGGAGGACTGGGAGAACTGTCTGCCGGCAACATTGTTTGCTTTGCGAACGGTTCCACATGAGACCACAGGGTTCTCGCCAGCAGAACTACTGTATGGGAGGACACTCCGTTCTCCACTGAGAATGTTAAGAGAGATGTGGGAAGAAAGAGAGAGTCCAACAGTGGTTGAATACGTGCTAAATTTGCTGGAAAGGCTGAGCGCAACCCAAGAACTAGTCGAAAAGAACATGGGAGTAGCTCAAAAGAACGCCAAATTCTATTACGACAAAAATGCGAGGCTTCGTACGTTTAACGCCGGAGACCAGGTAATGATCCTCAAACCTTCAAGAAAGAACAAGCTTGAAGTTCACTGGGACGGGACCGTTAAGTGTTGCACAAACTTTCAGATACTAACTATGCTCTGAAAAGGCCCGGTCGCAGGAAGGAGGTGAGGATATATCCCTGCAATTTGATGAAACCGTATATAGAGCGGAGCGGAGTCGTTAACTATACCATCAAAGAGCAGGATGGCACTAGTACCAAGTTTAAGGAGTATAGGGCGACCTCCAAGTCTGAAATCGGCCTAGAAGAAGTAGTAAAACATTCGGTAAGCTCGCACGCTCTAAGACCCGAGCAGCTAGATGAGCTAAAAGAGGTGTTAGGGGAATATCTCGACAGATTCAGCGATCGACCGGGTAGAACCGAACTAATAACGCATGAAGTAGAGCTGACATCAACCGAACCCGTAAGATCAAAGCCTTACAGGGTGTCTGCAAGACAGAGAGAGATTATGGAATCAGAGATACAGCGCATGCTAGAGTTGGGAGTTATTGAGCCCGCTTAGAGTGACTACACGTCACCGCTAATACTGGTAGAAACCCCTAACAAGGACCCTCGTCCGTGTGTTGACTATAGGAAGTTAAATGCCATCACTAGGGATCAACTGTACCCGATACCCAACATTGAGGAACGAATTGAGAGAGTTAGCGCTGCTAAATACATTTCAACTATAGATCTCGTGCGGGGGTACTGGCAAGTTCCCCTTTCAGAAAGTGCCAGCCGCTATGCCGCATTCATCTCACCTGTAGGCACTTTTCGCCCTCTCGCACTCAGCTTCGGGCTGAAGAACGCGCCGTTTAGCTTCTCTAAGTTAATGGATATTGTCCTGAAAGACTTGCAGGAGTTCGCCTTGCCATATCTTGATGATGCAGCAATTTTTTTCGGAGAGCTGGGAACAACACGTATCGCACCTCAAACAGGTGTTCTCACGGTTGAGGGAAGCGGGCTTAACAATGAAAGCGGAAAAGTGTAGATTTGGTTGTTCGCAGGTTACTTATCTGGGCCATGTTGTCGGCCAGGGCACGAGACGGCCGGCCGAGCTGAAAATAGCTAGGAGTGGAGAATTTTCTCAGCCGCGCACGAAAACAGACCTTCGTTCATTTTTGGGACTTGTGGGCTACTATCAACGGTACATTCCGAATTACTCGCAAATGGCAAGTCCATTAACGGACGCCCTCCGAAAGGGAGCACCGAGTAGCGTACACTGGGATAAGGATAAAGAGAACGCTTTCCGAAGTTTGAAAACGCTATTAGTTTCTCGTCCTGTGCTTCGCGCGCCAGACTACACAAAGGAATACATAGTTCAATGCGACGCAAGCGACAAAGGTATGGGCGTGGTACTTAGTCAGGTCGGCGACGATAACGAGGAGCATCCTATCCTTTATGCCAGCCGTAAACTAAATGTAAGAGAGGAAGCCTACAGCGCTTCAGAGAAGGAATGCGCTTGTTTAGTTTGGGCCGCCCAGAAGTTGTCGTGTTACTTGTACGGAGCGAAGTTCATCTTCGAGACCGACCACTGTCCTCTGACGTGGCTCAATAAAATGTCACACAAAAATGGCCGCTTGCTCCGAAGGAGTCTCACTCTCCAAGAGTACAATTTCTCCGTTAGATATAAGAAGGGGAAGTTGCATAGCAAGGCGGATGGTTTGAGCAAGCTAATTTGAATTCTGCGTTCCGCCTAAATTTTAGGGTTATTATTGTTAATTTTGTTAAGCCAAGGAGATCCCCTCTCATTTACCAGGATTCCCTCCATGATTGCTGAATTTGTCAGCACGAAATTGCTTCAAAAAGTGGCATAGCGAAATGCAGCATTTTTTGTTTCTGCACTTATTATGTTTTCCTTGAAGCCTAGCGGGTCTAAAGTGAGATCCAAGGTACGTCATCTCGGCGCAGAGCCGTGTTGTGGGGTTCGTTTTGCAGTTGCCTGTCCTTGTTGAGTGTTTTGGGACGGTGACATCATTACACAAGTGGTCGCTGCGAGCCAAGGCATCCCCCCCTGTCCACCAGCCGTTCTCTTCCTGCCCAGCGGTTGTCAGCACTGGACAGTCGAGATTTTCCGGGCCATGGAGGCGCTGTTGTGAACGGCCTGCTGAGGTGCAAGTTTTGCCAGCCAGTTGCGACAGCGGCGTCAAACTTTTCCTGGAAGGCCGCCGCAACCCTCTAGCCACAGCGTCACTAAGTCGACTGTGTCCGGAGGACCATAAGCGCGTCCTCGACTCTCCGTCGCAGGAGCCGAGATGAGTTCGGCGAAGCAGGCTTTGTGCCGTAACACGACACCACCTACCCGGTCTGCCACGAGCAGGAGAGTCCCCGAGGGAACGTAGTTCGAGGCCCCTTCCCACGCGTCGTTCGAGACGCAAGACAATTGGGCGACCGGCCGCGCTGCGGGGGTCAGCTCGGGGAATAAAAGGCACCTTTCCTGACATAAGCCCCGAGTTCGGCGAAGACCGCCTGACCTCGGTTGAGGACCGTGAACCTGTGCGGAAGTGTGTGTGTGTAATCCCTCGCGCAGGGAGGCGACTCGTTTACGATGACTGGTCGAACGTTTCCCTCACCTTGGGTTCGAGGGAGGACCGAGTGTTTATAAACCGCTGTTGTGCGGCTGCTCAGTGTACTTTCTCTCGCAGTCATGCTAGACTGATGAACTGCAACGTCCTTATGTAGATACTGTAAATAAACCCATATTCCTCGTTCTCGATGAGAAGCAGTCCTTCCCTTCAACAACGTCCTCAGCGCGGATAAGTTGGACGACGGCATGGGCCAGCTACCATCTAATTCATGCCCGACTCCAATCTTGACAACTGGTTACGAACGGTGGGATTGAGCCCCCAAGCTTGACAGTATGCTTCGGGCACTACACTGCACTGATCACATACACTACACTGCATATGTGCGGTGTATTTCGAGAAAAATGGTAACAGCCCAATCGTGATTGATTTTTCAGCTCCGGTTACATGCTATGAAATTTACTAATTAGTGATATGGCGAAGAACTGCCCATTATTTCTGCATGACTTTACATCCATAGCGCAATATTCTACGAGGGGCGCCCAAAAAATAAGTTGCAATTCATTTTTAAATGAGGCATAGACATAGAAAAAAAAAGTTTATATTGCCGTATAGAGTGACGCACAGACTGTTTTTCTAGATGTGAAACGTACTTTTTTTCAGAATTCATTGTAGCACAACATTGTATTTTGTATGCTGGTGTGATGCTAATCTACCACCGCCAGGCGCGTACCCATGGGGGGGCCCGCCCCCCCCCCCCCACCGAAGTTAAGCGGCACACCTCCCCCCCCCCCCCCTCTGCCATCACCACCACTCCTTACACACATTCCTAAAGCGCCGCCAAATTAAGCTTGAGACTTGACATCTATTCGGCGGTCAACATTTTGCTTCCTCTCACTCCTTTTGGATGGCGGTAGTTATCGGCATCTCTTGGCATGTGAAGGCCAGTTTTCTCATCGATTCGGTGCCCGCGCGATTTACTCGAGATGCGTTCAGTTGTCACCATCTATTGCAACGGTCACGCGCATCGTTGTTCTTGGTTAGTTCAACATTCTTTGTTTAGACTCATCCAGGGACCAGCAAAGGGATTCAGTTTCATTGTAAGCTGGTCTGCATGCTCTTGGAACGAGTTGCGGCAGGAGGAAACGCCAGTTGCCTTTAACTTTTCCTTTTGCCTCATCACTTCCACGAGTGAAGGCTCACCGCAACGCTGGCAGATCCTCGGAACCATGATAAGGGGTAAAAAGGAGGAAAATTTGATCATGAGAAACAGCGTCCGTCATCAAGCCCTGCATCAACCGCTAAACCCATAAGCAATATGAATGTCACCCGTTACCTCGTCTGGTTTTTCCCTAATTGTAGAGCCCTTCTCGCCCAAATTGGCAACTGGAAACAATAGTCGCAAGCAGTTCAGAAATTACGCGATCTACTAAGGGAGAGAGCCGAGGCAACAGCCGAACAGGAAGGAAAAGCGAAAATTAAGAAATTAGCCGTTGTTTGTGAAAACATTTATGGATCGACATCTTTTTATTTAAAAAAGGAATTAGAGAAAACGCCGCCGGAAGTGGAGAATGATTCCGTGTGTTTTAAATGACGCTTCTGCAGTTATCAGTCGAGCCGCCTGACGTAGCCACTTCTCTGCTGTGCTTATGTGGGTTTTTTTCTTACCTTCTTCTGTGGGTGCAGTGCGTCTAGAACCGTAGCGTCCGGCGCTCCACGCGGCTATACGGGACCGGCGGCTACGCATCGTTACCCAACTTCCTAAATAACAATACGAATCGGTTTTGGCACTTGGTAGAGCAGTAAACGATGGATTCAAAAGAACTGTGATTGTTCTGCAATATATATTTCTATATAATTCTTCCAGAGCTAATTCAAAAAACACTACCAGAAATGTTTATTTTAGATTTTCGCTTGTGTACTTGTTCTTGACAGTGTTCTTCTTGCGCTTCTTACCTGCGCGAGAACATTTGATGCGGTTCCTTGTTTGTAAAGTAAAGGAGAGGTGCATCGCACAGGCGTACCTGTGAGACACACCTTATTTTATTTCCCTTTTGTGGCTTTACGTGTCTTTATGGTGAACGGTAGGCAATAATCGCGTTTGTATATACTAGTAAAGGTACCCCACCCCCCCGCCAATAATTTTTGTAGAAAAGTTACCTTGGGTTGGGCCCCCTCCGAGAAAAAATCCTGGGTACGTGCCTGACCGCCGCAGTGACTGGAACCACTAGTAGAGGATGTCTGAACAAAAGCATCCCTGGCAAACCATTACCCTGATAGAAACTATTTCACTTCTCAAGAGACTCAGCGGGAAACGCTTTGTCGATAATAATGTGGTTCATATCGAGGTGACATCCTAGCTTATATCATTCAATGAAGCAGATCAGAATGACATCGGCATGCATACAAAACAGAATGCTCCCCTACAATTGATTCCCCCCCAAAAAGTTGTTCACATTTGGAAAAATGCGCATTACGATATCCGACAGCATAAACTTTTTTTTATTTTGTACGTGTCTCAAATTGCAACTTTGTGGACATCCTTCGTATACTTTACTTTGAACAATGCCGCAAAAACGTATATGATTGTTTCAACGCCATTACTACAAATTCATAAGAATGTCTAATAAATGTCTTCATTTGTATTTCAAAATGTGTGTTAGCCATCTTTTAACCTACCGTTAGCAGGTCTTATTGAAGTACAGCCTTTCGTGAAAATGTATACGGGCTACTCCGCGCCTTCACCATATATGTCGTTCGGCGATGTCGTGCGGTTCCCGTGGCGCTCCTGCCAATTCAGATCTCTGCAGCCATGGAGAGTACGAGAATTCTTTTGATTCCCAAGGGGCGTTGGAATTTATGGCATACCAAGGAAACTCCCTTAAACAGCTTGCACTCAGCCTGGTGGTCGCAGGCAACGTATAGCCCGTGTACCTATGGCAAAGACTGCGGCGTGTACGGCTAAAAATGTCTTAATCAAGACAGGTAAGAGACTTTTGGAATATCCTGTCAAGACATCTTTGAGACAATAATTAGCAGAATTGTACATGTTGCAAAAAGTAACCGATTACAATTACAATTATTTCATTCAAAAATGTTATTGATTACACTTACCAACTACTGCCACATGAAACTAAATATTTACTCAGTATAACAATCGATTACTTCTACGTTGTATTCCTCCGAACTGTTATTAAAATTGCATAGATAAACAGAACGAGCAGGCCTGGCCCTTTCAGTCCGTCCTCTGCAGTCCTTCATACATGCTTATCTGCACTAAAAATCGCTTTTAAAAAAATTTCGTTGGTCATCGTCCCTCATTTTTGTTGCGAATTCATCAAGCAGCGACACTGAAAACTTGCTCGAGGAGGAAAAAAGAGAGGTTAGCGCGATGTAAGCGCTTGAGCGTATGGGGCGGTGTTTTAACGTACACGTATCTTCCGCACAGTACTATTGTGGTTACTCAGCACTATGGGTTCTCTACGAAGCATTGTTACTGGGATTTGGAGAAGACGCTCCCAGTGGGGCCCATGAAAACATGGGAAAAAAAATCGTCCATATGTGATTTCCTGGCATCACCTTACTCAGCGGCCTTCACCGTCGAGCCCGTCTGTTCAATTCATCGGCCAACATCTGGTGCAGCGTGTGCTGAGCCCACCTGTCTGAAGGTGCGCATTCACGAGGATGCTGCACGGCACGTGTTTGGGCGTTCCGCTGTATTTTTCGCCAAATTCAGGCGCTCAAAGCTGTGTCGCTTGATACAGATCGTGTCGTCAATAAAGTCACTGGTTACATGTAATTGGTTACTGAAAAAAGTAATTGAATTACGGCGAGCGTTACCGAGTAAAGAAAGTAATTGTCTAATTACAATATTACCAGAAAATGTAATTACACGTAATTCGTTACGTCTGTCATTTAGCTCTTTCTGTGTTTCATGGGAGGATCCACCGCTCTCCCCAAGTGGCCAAAATAATCCGGACCGTATATACTGCTGCATCTCTCGAGCCTGCGTGTTACTTTGGGACGTTAAACCGGGTAATCTTTTTTCTTCTTCTTTAGTGAGAGTCCCGTTTCGGCAAACAAATTATTTAAGAGCACAAATCACACAGATATCACTTTGATGTTAAGTATGATCATTGGCGGTTAACCACATGCGATTTCTTGCACAACACATTTTTGTGGGCACAGCGCGTCGGCTTTTTTTATGAAAAAGCCGTCCCGGTTTAGGCAAATACATTCCTAACGCGCCGAAATCCCACAGATACCGCTATTATAGTTATACGAATTGTGCGGTTATTCACAATTAATGTGAAAAAAATCAAAAGAGAAAAAACACTAACAATAAAAAATAACAGCGCTAGTGAAGCATTCCCGTTTCGGCAAATATATTACGCACGCCCGCAAATCGCACAGATATACATCGTGTATGTATGATTTACGCGAATTCTGCGGTACGACTCTTGATGCAACACAGTTTCTTGAAACTTTCTTAATTTCTTCCTTTTTGTTTCTGGCTAAATTTTTAACTGTCCAATTAAACCATGTTTCTTATTGCCTGTTTACTGGAAAAACTAAGCCCACTGGAATGACGCCTCTATCCACTGAAAATTAGTTTCTGATTTTGTCACCTTGAGACGGTTACGAACATTTACCAAGCACTTATACTTCTAGTTTTCCCATGGACACGATGTAAGAAGCGATATTTTAGGATTTAGTGAAAAAGCTCTAAAGATGTCCGGTTAAGCGTAGTCAAGAAGAGCAAATGGGAAATTAAAACAATCAGTATTGTCAACAGTTCAGAGAGATAAAACAGTAAGCAAACATAAAATAAATCAATAAATGTAAAAACGAGTCTAACTATGGCTGATAATAAATAATTTACAAAACAGAAATTAATAAGACGGCTTGTGAAAAAATTTGACTCGCCATCCTGGCCCTGGGAAAGTGCATGTCCAGCGAAGCTGTTGAAAACCACCACCACTACAACTGCTGAGGGGGGTATGTAATGCTTTATTTCTTTAAAATGATGGTAGTAATAGGAGAAATTGTAATTTTGACAGAACACCGCCGCTGGTCATATTGGCGTTTCTTTTTGCCTTTGCCGCTCCTCGTATTCACGCTGCTCCTCAGGAGTCCTAGCTATGCGTTGCCTACCCATGGCGGTGCTGCAACAACAATGGAACCAGTTGTTAGGTTGGCTGTTTTATATATGGAAGGCTAGTGACGTCACACCCCACGTCGCCGCGGCAGCTTGCGCAACAATAATCTTGGCCGGGAAACGTATGCGGGGAGCGCTACGTGCTTCGCATTGTTATCAGGAGGAGGAGGAAATAAACTTTATTGCCCTCGAAAGAGTAATTCAGCGGTCGGGCCGGATGTCTTCATCTTCTATTGGTTGATGCCGATCTCCGGCCTGCATGGTTGGCGCCCCTATTCCAGGGCACCACTGAGCGTGGCTGCTCGTCGGGCATGATCCACCAGCCTCCGTTAGAGGCTAGGGTCGCCGCTGGAGAGCACGCTCTCCCACTGCTCCGCACTCGGATTTTCTATTTTGTGGAATGCCTTATTCGTATTGCACCCCCATGTGATGTGATAAAGTGTGGGTATTGCGCCACACCACGGGCATGTGTCCCTGTATTGACCTGGGAACATTTTGTATAGTTTATGTAAATTTGGGAAAGTTCCTGTCTGCATCTTGCGCCAGTAAACTGCCTGTTCTTGTTATCAGGAGCGCCTCATCATCAATTACGCGGCTCGGATGCTTGTTTTGTACTTGTTCTTTATTTAAACGATTGCTGTTCTGCACGTTGTATGCGTGATTCCAAAGAATGTAGGCACGTATCGCTTCACTTTGCCGAGTGCTTGAAGCCTGCTTCATATCCGCCGCGAGTCAGTTTCAGTTTCAATATTCAGTTTATTATTCTTTAAATACGATGAATTGGTAAGATACAATATACAGACGAGTGTCCCAAAGTCAAAGACTGCAACGGGGCCCTCGGTTAATAATAACAATGTAGAGCTGTATTAAAGAAGTCGACCCGGTATTGCACAACCTCCGGGATCGGCCCACATTTTTGTCCGCGGACGACGACGCGAAAGAATGCCGACCAACGAGAGGCTAACAGCTTCGCTGTAAAAAATAATTGTAGAAGTGGATATGATTAACTTTCCAATTTCGAATCAGCTTTCAGCTGTCTTGCTTGTTTTTTAACAGACCAGCGCCTTTTATTATTTCCTGCATAGGTGGAAAAGTTTTCGTTTTCGACGGCCTCATGTGAGAATTTACAAGACCTCATAGTAGGAGACCGTTCAATTCCTCAGCCCGAGTCCTCTCCCACCACCAAAA
Organism: Dermacentor variabilis; assembly: GCF_050947875.1. NCBI lineage: Eukaryota > Metazoa > Arthropoda > Arachnida > Ixodida > Ixodidae > Dermacentor > Dermacentor variabilis. Next base: position 101,348,817 of record NC_134568.1, read on the forward strand.
ATCTGGCGTCTCTCGGTGGTGTAATCTTCTTTCGTCTAATTGTCGCATACTTCGGTATCACCAATCTTGCTTCGCCTTAATTTCCAGCGAAACTACAGTCTCTGTCTCTTTCTTCTTCTTTTTTTTTTCCTGCAAGTCCGCGTATAAGCGCTCCTGCGCATGAGTGCTGTTGATTCTGATTTCGAGTGAATCCGGTTTGGCCTTGTTTCGGGAGAGAGAGAGAGAGAGAGAGAGAAGGGAAGAAGGAACGGCAGGGAGGTTAACCAGACTGAGTCCAGTTTGCTACCCTACACGTGGGGAGGGGAATGGGGAGTGAAAGATAGAGAGAGAGAACTTAGGTGTAGGATGTCTATAGTCGGGCACTCAAGTCTGTTGCCTTCAGGTAGGGAAAAAGCGCTCGAACTGCTTTCTGCGCTAATGAACTGTGGGGTCATGCTCCCAAGATCTTCGCTTCCGTAAACGGCCTGTCATCCAGTCTATTCAAGGCACACTGGAGAGTCTCACGTTGATTATCGAAGCGAGAACAGTGGCACAGAAGGTGACTGATGGTCTCTTCACACTTGCACTCAGCGCACATTGGTGAATCCGCCATTCCAATACGATAGCTGTAGGAGTTGGTGAATGCTACTCCTACCCACAGCCGACACAGCAGTGTTGCGTCACGTCGTGAAAGATTCGCTGGTAATTTAAGTTTCAGTGATGGGTCGAGGCTGTATAAACGACACTTAGAGTTCTGTGGTGTATGCCAGTAACTTAACGTGATGGTACGAGCGATACTACGAAGCTCTCTTGCAGCGTCGACTCTCGATAAAGGTATAAGGAGTGTCGGTGAGCCAGCCTGGGCACGTCGGGCAGCGTCATCGGCGAGGTGATTACCAACGATGCCACAATGTCCCGGCAGCCACTGAAATATGATATCATGTCCTCGTTCAGAAGCACCATGGCAGGTTTCGTTGATTTGTGACACCAGCTGTTCATAATTGCCACGTCGTAAACTTCGCAAGCTCTGGAGGGCTGCTTTCGAGTCACAAAATATTGCCCATGTGTTGGGTGGTTCTTTTTCAATATATTGGACAGCAGAGCGAAGAGCGGCCAGTTCGGAACCTGTAGATGTCGTTACGTGTGAAGTCTTAAACTTGATGACGACCGATTGAGATGATAGGACAACGGCACCCGTAGAACTTTCCAAGACGGAACCATCCGTGTAAACATGGATTCGGTTAGCGTATGTACGATGCAAAAGTTCCAATGTGATCTGCTTGAGAGCCGCGGTGGTCAGGCTAGCTTTCTTCACTATTCCTGGAACGGCAAGGTACACAGGAGGCTTTTTCAAGCACCACATAGGGGATGGCATTCTTGTTGCGGGTGAGTGCCTCAAAGACAAAGCGTGCCGGTTAGCCGCAATTGATCTGGAGAACGCTGCCTTGGGTCTTTTCTCAGGCAAGCGAGCGAGATGGTGGTCAGGCACTCTGGATATATGGCGAACATGCGCCCGGAGTGCGTCGATAGCTATATAGGTCAATATTGGGTGGTCTCCCGCGGTGGCAATTGTTGCCACAGTTGAAGCATTTCGAGGTAGCCCCAGACATGTTCGAAGGGCTTGGCCTTGAATGCTCTGTAGGACATGGATGTTAGTTTTGTTAGCATTGGACAGCACTGGTGTGCTATATCGCAAGTATCCTAGGAAGAGCGTCCTGTATAGTTGAAGCATAGATGCCACGGATGTGCCCCACGTTGTACCGGCAAGAAACCTTAGTATATGGGAAATAGAAGTAAGCCTCTTCCTTAAGTATGAGATGTGGGGGCTCCATGAAAGGTCTCTGTCGATAACAACGCCTAGGAATCGGTGAGTTTTTGCTTAGGAAATTGGTTGGTGGTCAATAGAAATGGGTCATATGCTTGCGGGTAAAAGCGACTAAGGCGCACTTCTCGGTCGAAATGCTGAGGCCTTGAGCACGCAGGTATGATGATGTTAGGGTCACTGTTTTTTGGAGCCGTGCACGCACCTGGAGACCTGTAACTGCTGAGGCCCATATGCATATATCGTCAGTATATACGGAAAGGTTCACTGTATGTGGTAGAACGTCGGTAAGTTCAAGGATTGCAAGGTTGAACAAAGTGGGGCTAAGAACCCCACCCTGAGGGACGCCACGGCAAGTGTAATGGTGAGCTGTTCGGCCACCTGCACTGTGCACAAAGAAGGATCTTTGGAATAGATAGCTCCGAATCCATCGAAACATGCGTCCACCAATTCCATTATTTTCCAGGGCATCTATGATGGCTTCATGCGTTACATTATCATAGGCGCTTTTCACGTCGAGGAATAGTGCAACCGATATACGCTTGTGGTGTTTTTCTTGTTGTACAGACGTGACGAGGTCGATGACATTGTCAATAGAGGAACGGCCTCTTCTAAAACCAGCCATGGCCTCGGTGTATACGTTGTGGCGCTCAAGATACCACTCTAGGCGGGTGAGAATCATTCTTTCCATGACCTTCCCAACACAGCTGGACAGCGCAATCGGTCGGTAGGACGCTAGGTCAAGTGGCGACTTTCCTGGCTTTAGGAGTGGTATCAAGCGGCTGGACTTCCACCGCTCAGGAACGACGCCATCATTCCATGACTGGTTATAACATTCCAGAAGTCTGCTTCGGCCATCTTCACCTAGGTGGCATAAAGCAGCGTAGGTGATGCCGTCTGGTCCTGGCGACGATGAGCGCCTGCATGTGGCCAGAGCAGCGTCCAATTCCTCAAGTGAGAAGGACACATTCAATTCTGGGAAGCGTGTCGCAGGAACCTCACCCAGAATTTCGCTATTGATGGTGACCACACTGCCCGCAATCTTCACACAGAAATCTTCGGCTATATCGACCTGTGAGCGCCCTTGATGGAGGGCTAGGGCTGAGAACGGGTGTCGTTGCTGTGGAGACAAGCCAAGGCCGCGCACCGTCCTCCATATGATAGACAGTGGCTTGCGGGGGTCAAGTGATTCGCAGAACGTCTTCCACCGTTGTTCCTCCAGCCTGTCCATACGACGTTGGATTTTCTTCTGTATACGTCGAGCGACTCTAAGGTCCTGAATTGACTTCGTGCGCCTGTATCGCCTCTCGGCCCTTCTGCGAATCGTTCGAAGTCGCTCAAGTTCCATGTCGAAATCCGTACGTTTTTTAGCGGATGTAAATGTGTACTTAGACGATTTCAGTACACTTGTAATAAGGTTCTCAATAGTGCCGGTAAATCCTTCTTTGCATGCCTCTTCCACTTTTGTCTTATATGTTGACCACCTTATATATACTTGTCGGGAAGTAGAAAAGGAGAAGCTTCCAAATCCAGTCATACTTAAGTAGGTGGGAATATGGTCACTGCCATGAGTCTCGATGTCAGAGAACCATCGAACATTTTGACCAAGTTGCCGTGACACCAAAGTTAAATCTAAGCAACTGCTATAGTTCGAACCACGCAAGTACGTCGGACTGCCATCGTTCATAATGCCGAGTTCATGGTCGGAAGCAAATTCCACAAGTTTCTGGCCCCTGGAATCTATTCTGGAGCTTCCCCAAGCCAAGTGATGAGCATTAAAGTCTCCCGTGATAATCCAGGGTCCAGAAGTCGCCGTCAGGATGTCTCGCAGTCGGTCGCCGTCGAACCGACTATATGGGGAGATGTAGGCGCCGATAAGGGTGAAGGCCACTTTATTCTTTGTAATGCGGAGACACACGTAATGGTTTCCATCATGAGGCTGCACCGAGTGGTGAATGTAAGTCAGTTCTGTACGGATGTAAACAATTACTTTGCAGGATTGCCCGCACGTCGACATATTACCACTACAGGAAATCGGTTCGTACAAACGTATTGGCGGAAACATGAAATCCGTGATTTAAGTCCTCTGGCATTCCACTGGAAGATCGTCGCGCTACGCACTTCATCACGGAGTGAAGGCAGTGGAAGAGCCATTGTGCTTACGCAAGATTTGCAAGCACTGGGCTCAGGGCATCCAACACTTGCACTGCGCTTCGAGCTGTTGGCGTATTCGAGTTGCCCACAAGCGTGCGAATAGCATTTATCAAAGACTTCAGCACTGTTACAATTCGGCGGTCATGATCTGTCAGCTCATCTGGGTGAGGGGTGGAGCATTGTGGTGCCTCTCCTTGTTGGGGTTTTTCCACAGGGTGTAATAGTTGAGGAGGACTTCGGGATGAAAAACTTGGGAGGTTTATTTACATTATTTACAGTGAGAGTCAATTAACAGTCTTAAAGTCATTACGGGCCGGCAGCAACTCGGACGCTGCGGCCCGCGGCAAGAAGCTCGAAAGAGAAGAATCAAGGAATGCTCTAGGAATGCTCTCTTGCTGCTCCCGGTCTGTGTCTTTTTAAGCCCTTCGGTGTCTCGAAGACACGTCACGTTCGGCCAATGGAAGAGCCCGCTCAGGTAACGCCGTCTTCGGCCAATCGGCGAGGTCTTATTTCTACCTGCGTTCTTGCCTTGCTGACTTGCAATGCGCCGTCACAATAGATGGATGGGGGCGACGCTGCCAGGTTTTCACGGCGCATTACAGCCGTCTTGCTTCGGGACCCACTTTACCCGCAACAGTGCCAGGCTATCGCTTCACTTTCGGGAAGAGTCAAGCAGTGAATAGCTCCACCTGCGGCACACGAAGTGGGGGCCGCCAACTTGTTTGCACGTGCCGCGCCTCAGGAATGTGGTATCCGGGCTTCTGCGCTCCTTAATTAGCTGTGGTGCGATTCGATGTGGTCTGGTGAACTCGAAGTAGGCTCAGGAAACGGTCCCGTATCTAACAAGGGCTTATCATTGGCAGTGGTGGCCATTCTTCATCCACGGCATTCTTTTCAGCTGCTCCGTTATCTATACGCGGTTTGGACACATTCTGCACTGGGGTTGGAGCAGATTCAACAGCAAGAGGCTTTGCGGCACGCGTATTCTTTGTGCGGAGAGCAGAATTCTTTGTTGAGCGTCTGCGACGAGAACGACGTCGCCTGACGTCAGCAGCTGCTTCACGATGAGTCGACCGGTCCCTCACCATTTTCTTCAAGATGGAGAGTTCTCGCTTAACTCTAGGACATTCCTTTGATGAGGCATCGTGGGGCCCTTGACAGTTCGGACACTTATAAGTTTTTGCCTGGCAGTTGCCTGCAGAGTGTTGTGCTGCACAGCGGGAACATATAGCAGACTTTCCACAGACGGCGCTCACGTGACCGAATTTCTGGCAGTTTCTGCACTGAAGCGGCTTGGGAACAAAGTGCCGGACAGCATGTCGGAAATGACCTACCTTCACATGCGATGGAAGGCAGTCACCTTTAAAGACAATTTTTACGCATCTGGAAGTTCCGAGACGGGCCACCTGCAGTATTTGGGTCCCATGATTGGCAGGCTTTATCAAAAGCGGTAAATCCTCGCCTGAGATGGCCACATCAATGTCATATATCACGCCTGTAGTAGCCTCTTTTCCCATCGGGATGATGGTACCGACGTTCATGCCACCGAGAACAGTGACAGCTCGCAGAGAATCTAACGCCGACGCATGGGCGACGTCTACCGCGACAACATTCTTCCGAGGGTTGACTCGTACGTCCTCAATGCCGTTTGGCAACAGTCTCTCGAGTTCAACCGATGCAACTTGCCTGTTGAGGAACCTCATGTTGTCGGAGGGTAGCACAGGTAAGAAAAGGATGGTGTACTTCGGCGAACTCTGTGGAGTCCTCATAGTAGATGTGTCCACAGAGGCTCTAAGGATCCGCCGTTTTGCTTTCTGACTCAGGACAGTCACGTAGTCGTCGCAGCTGTCGTCGCTCTCGGTCGAGTCAATCAGGGTAGCCTCGCTGTCGCTCGAGAGGCTGTTCCGAACAGTGTTCCCCGGAAGAAAGCGAGAATTACCACAAAATACTGGTGACGGAGAACAACACTCAGCAACAGGATCACTTCGTCGTCTTCCTTACTGAGTGAACTATACAGCGTGCCCCAACTATCATGCACCAAAACTTTAAAAAAAAAGAGCAGTTGCGTTACTCGAAAAAAGCCTAGTGCATATTGTTTCCAGTACAGTACCAGCACGGTACAGTATACCAATACAGTGGAGTAGCAGCCAGTAATGATTTCGTTCCTAAAATTGAATTCGACAATTGCAATTATTTAATTCGAGAAGTACTGTCCTAATTATCAAAGTGTCAATGAGGCATTTGTAGGCACCCCAGGCACCCCCAAAGGACATCTAACTGCTGTGTTTTCAGCGACGTACTAATTGCGTGCAATTTTTTCCGACTGATAAACAAACCACAGGAAATATGCAAAATACCACGTGACTGCGCTCCCATCCGCATCATAGAGCAGCGCCCTCAAATAAGTTGATTGAAAGCAACTGCATTGCATGTCGCAATCGCGAAGAGAGCGCACCACCTTAATAATGGTACGGAAGGAGCACCAACAGCAGGTTTCGCGGCTTTGCACCTATTCCTTCCTCTCTACATCACATTTATCCCTCTCTCAATGCCGCCTGATCACATTGGTAACAAAAGCCCCTTGATAAAGCGGCAGGGAGTAGAAAGATGAGATAGAGAAAGGGAGGGGAGAGGGAGGAAAGCAGCGGGGAGCTCGCTCGCGCATGCGGAGGACTTGAGTGAGTCAAAGGCGTTCGCAAAGGCCAGTCGCCCTCAAGAAAGACAAAAGTGCCTTCATAGCTTTGAGGGCCGACGAGCGATGGGGGCCGTCTTCAAGTGGCACTTGCACAGACAACGCATGAAACGCGAAAAGCAGTGTAATAGGCATAGCATGTTTCAAAATCCCGGCTTTGTTCGCACCACACCGACAGAGTGCGCGCGCAGCTATATTTCGCGCTAGAAACTTGCTTCGGACCAAAGCCAAATTAAAATGACGGTTTTAGTTTTCATGAGAGTGTATACGTGCTTCAAAAACGGGTTCATGCCATAAAATAAAAGCGAAATAAACAGACCGGGAAGTGACCCACGTGTTGAGGAAAGGCAAAACTGGTGCGTTCAAGAAAGTAAATAGCCACTTCTAAATGAACCGAATTTGCAATCCGGACGCCTGCAAAAAAAAAAAAAAAAAAAAAATACATCAGATTCCAGTGTGCCCTTATTACCTATAAATTTGTAAGCGCCGTTGAACACCAGCTGCTGCCTAGAGGACGTGTTCGAATAGGTCTCCTTCTGCAGCTACGCATTACTAAGTTCGCTTTATCACATCTTCAGTAACTTTCTTGATGACCGACGCTCGAATTCTACGGCAGACATCCGTTATCCGTCTTGGGCTAGTCTGACGTCCATCTCGATCATGTAAGCATGATATTTAACATAACTCCCCCCCCCCAAAAAAAAAAATCGAGTGGAGAGAGGTAAAGTGAGCTAGCCGGGCAATTTGCAGGCCCATGCTTTCCAAGCTATTGCGCATGAAAAGTCGCATCCAGTCAGTTTCGTGCTCGGCTGCTGCTGTGTTCTGGTGCTCCATCTTGCCGATACCACAGAAGTTGAAGACGTGACAGCGAGACTTTGCTGAGAAACTCACCCACCGCTCCTTCAAGGATTTCGTCCACGTAACGCTGTCCAGTCAGTGTGTCATTGAAGAAGATGGGACTGACTATAGCACCGGCTTAAATTTCGCACCCCGCATTGAACGACCACTGGTACTGGTGCCGATTGCGCTTTACCCAGTGTGCATTATAGTCATTCCAGTAGTGTGCATTATGCTAACCTACGTAGGCGTTTTCGCGAAAATTGGCTTTATCTGTGCACATGATGTTGCTCAAAAAGTCCGGTGACTCATCGGCTTTTGTGAGGACCCAATTCGAGAAATCTAGACGATTATACAGGTTCCTAACTTCTAAGCATTGGTGCTGGTTAAAGTAGTACGGGTGAAAGGCCGTCATTTAGAATCCTCCAAACCGATGACATGCAAATTGATATCTGGGCGACCACGTCCCGCATGCTAGCATAAGGGTTTGAGTCCACAAATGCTAGAACATCCGTGCGTAGGCTAGGACTCATCCTCCGCCGTTGTTTCTTGAAGCTGCCGCTTTGTCTCAGGTTTTCATAATTTCTGATGACAGTCGATGCGTTTGGTCTACCGCCACACTTCCATGACTGATATATACATATATTTGCGGCCTTCCTCTTGTTGCCATTTGCAGATCCCAAGGCAAGGATCATGTTTACCTTCTACTCATTAGAAAAAGACATGGCGACTGGGACAAGACAAAACGTACCTTTAAACCTTACACTGACCTTGCCGATTCGCTTTCATGGTGATAGGTTTTGTCGCAAAGAAAAAAAAAGAACCATCCGTCCACTTTATCTACGCTAAGACAACCGCTATCACTGCCTGTTTCCATATAACACCAAACGCGACGTGGTACTTCGGCCGAGGCGCGGCAGATAAGGTGATGATGATGATGATGTCCTTGATGAGTTTGGCGCTTACCCACTCGCGGGGATTGGCCAAGAGTCGGGCAGACTTTGCTTAAGTGTGCAGAAAATGGAGGTAACAACCTACAATTTTGTTACATGAATTTAGCCGAGAGAAAATCGAAACGGTTCAGTAGACTGTCATGCTACGTAGAGGAAAAAAAAAATTATCTATAATATATCAATGCGGCAATAGAGGAGGAATAAATAGAATAATATGGTCATCAATGAAATCGGTTTGATTCAATAATAAATTTTTCTAAGGCGAAGCACACATTCCTGTGTGAGTGCCCAAGCACAGACGCTCCGAAAGACAGTAGTACCGGAGTGTTCAATGGCAGGCCAAGCTGTCGCACTGTAATTTCTAATGTCATTTTCCTCACGGAGGAGAAACGCCGGCATTCCAGCAAGTAGTGCTCAATCGTCTCTAATGCATTGCAAAAATGGCACAATGGGGATATTGCCAGACCAGATCGGTGCATGTAAAAATTTAGAGATGGGACTCGACAACGTAGTCTCGTTAATGTAACTTCCGTTTGTCTTGTTTTGCAAAACTTCCTGCTCCAAGGGAATTGTAAGTGGCGTAGTTCCAAGGATGATTTAAGGTTCGATTATGATGTTAAAAGGATGTATCTTCTAAACCTGGCGGACGTGATAAAACCCATCGTTGGAAGAAGGGGAAGCACTGGGCCGCTGATAGAAGCCTTGGCCAAGCTGTCTGCCACCTCATTCATAAATATGCCTTTGTGCCCAGGTACCCATATTAATCGTAAACTTCTCAAATGACTAGGAGCCAGTGAGTAAAAAGTTTTCAATATGTGTGACTCGCCGGGAGCAGTAAGTGAGGTGCACAGCGACAAAGAATCTGTGATTATTACCGCCGTTGTCCTGGAAGATTGTAGCTTTCGTAAAGCTAGGACAACAGCTAGGAATTCCGCTAGGTATATTGGAGTGAAGTCGGGAAGCCGAATAGAAAAAGACCAGTCCAATGATGATGAGAAAATTCCAACTCCTGCCTTTTCTTCACTCTGCGAAGCATCCGTTGCTATAATTACGTTAGTGTGGAGTTGATTCAAGTGATCCTGGAGTAAGCCGTTAAGAATATGCGAGGGAAGCTGCTTTGCATTATTTGGGTATAGGTCATCATAAGTAATAACTAGTGAATTTGAAATGCTGTTTTCCGTGATTATGTCATTTATATTTACGTCTAACGGATTCAATAACGATTGCGATACAATGACTTGTGGCGTGTGAAACCGTGGCCATCTGACTCCAAAAAATTGGACTCGTTGTTTGATGAAGATGGACTGGGATCTTCTTAGTGGGGATTCATAGAGCCTTATAAATGTTTGGACGGCAAGTATTTTAAATCTCATTTCAAGGGAAGGTAATCGTGCTTCCTTGTAGAGCACAGCGTTGGCTACAAACTTTGGTAGCCCCTGACATAAGCGAAGCGCTTCCCGTTCCAGCAAAACTAGTGGGCGTAGCTTGTAAGCCGCGGCGCCGGAGAATAACACACAACCGAACTCTATTATAGGTCGAATATACATGCGGTAAATCATTATGAGTGTGTCTCTGCGCATGCCCCATCGATAATTACTTATCCTTCGTAATATCCCCATTGCACGAGAAGCTTTCGAAGATATATGGTCAATATGCTGACGCCAATCAAGATTACTATCATAAATAATTCCAAGGTACCTGACCTTTTCCACTTGTGGGATAGTGGAATGACGGTATGAAAGGGATATAGTAACTGGGTCTTGTAGGGGAAAGACAAGAACGGCACTCTTATTTACATTAAGGGACAAGCGAATACTGTCCAGCCATGCTTCTAGCTCGCATAAGTATTCCTGTAAGCATTCGTACAGAGACTGAATATCCCTTGCTGATGCAAAAAACGCTATATCATCAGCGTAAACGTACGTGCTTACATTTTGATGATGAGGAATGGAGCTGAGTAGGATGTTAAACAGCAGCGGGGACAAAACTGCCCCTTGAGGAACCCCGCGTGTTTGTCTGAATTTTCCCGATGAAATTCCGCTTTGAGCACAGTAAAACTCCCTGCCCTGCAAGAACTCGGCAGTCCACGTCACGAAGTAGTCTGGCAGTCCAATATCCTGCATCCTCTTTATTAATAAAGGGTATTCCACACTATCGTATGCTTTAGAAATGTCTAATGTGACTAGGGCAGCATATTGTTTTTGGTAACGAGCCAACTGAATTCGGCTTTCTAGGTCGATATGTGCGCACCAAATGGACATCCCAGGTCTAAATCCAATTTGGCAGGGGCTCAATAATTCTCTTGTGGTCACAAACTGAACCATACGTGCGTTTAATAATCTTTCTATTAATTTTACGAAATTTGATGTTAGAGAAATAGGCCGAATATTGTCTAGGACATACCCTTTGGTTTGGTCTTTCAGCAGAGGAATCACCTTCGCAATTCTCCACACAGGAGGAAACCATGCATATTGTACTGAGTAATTGATGGTATCTAACAAGCCGTTAGGAGCGACTTCAAAGAGAAGCTTAATCATCTTGGTAGTGACTCCATCGGGACCTGGGGCTGCAGTTGATAAACAGGAAACGGCTTGGGACAATTCTGCCATGGAAAACTCTTCGAAATCTTCTGAATTGCCCTGCGCGTAAGGAGAGAAAGGAATAGAGGTAGCGAAGCGGGTCTCTAACCCTTGCGCGATTACATTTAGAGTGTCAGCTTTTTCACTTGTGGTTAAAACTACCGACTCCCAGTTCAAGGGACGTGGAATCATTTTTAAGGCACGAGCTCGATCACGATGCTTTTCTTTATTTCCTTTATTTCGTTCTGGCTAAATCAGAGGGAGCTTGTTCGAGGGCGCTTCTTCTTGATACGGGTGGGAGCGCAGTCACGTCGTTTTTTTCCATATTTCGCGGGGTTTATTGATCGTCCGAAAAAGTTAGTACGTAATTAGTACGTCGCTGAAAATACAATTATATGTCCCTTGGCTGTGCCTACAAATGCTCATTGACACTTTGATAATTGTGATAGTACGTGTCGAGTTTGATAATTAATTACAATTACCTAATTACATCTCAGTAACGAAAAATTTACTGGCCGCTACTCCGCTGTACTGTAAACAATATGCACTAGGTTTTATTCGAGTAACGCATTGCTTGTTTTTTAATCTTGGTGCACGACAGTTAATTGTGACACCCTGAATATATTTATGACCTCTGCACGCAATTGACAATGTTTCCAGCCCTAATAAATGTTGTAAATTATTAAAAGTGTTTTTTGAATGAGTCGTTAGCTTTGCTTACTGAAAGAGAAGCGATACTGAGACATATATAATTCTCGTGCACTTCACACGCCATCGATAAAAGACTGCTGAAGAGGTCACTAAAGTCTGCAGTTTTTTGTTTCTTTTTTCAGGGTCAAAAAAATCTATGGGCACTTTGCTGAGCTAAACTGCGGTAGGCGAAGCTTATCTATGACTGCCTCTGTTGCTGTTGTCTGAACTGTTCTGCGAACGGACGCCGACGTAGCAGCGAGCATGGGGTGCAATCATAGCCATATGGCTGCAAGGTTTGTCACCGATGTGCGCATGTCCGACGCGCATGTCCGCGCTCTCCCACGCGTCCACTCGCACAGCGCTACTGGCACGGTGCCTCCTCTCCTTGCTCCGCTCGCCGGTGATCACCGCTTTCCTGCGTCCACCACGGACTGCACCCAGACACTCATAAGCCACTAAAGGCTTACGCCTTAAAAGCACGCAATGCATTTCGAAGCGAAGTGAACATGCAGCAGCATATTCATTCTCTAGGCATTAGATATCCATACCTTTAGAAATAATTGTTAATTGGCTACCTCGTTCTTTTTAAAAGTATAAATTTTGTCCTGTGTATATATTTAAATATATTCTGTATGTGCATGGTGTTTACAGTGGAAATTTAAAACAATGTTGAAGTGAGAAAACACGTAGGAGGCAGCCACCACTGGTACACCTAATATGCTTGTTATCCCATTGTCAGGATTTGCAGAAATAAAGCAAAGTATGAATTAAAATCTGTGCCTGTCCGCGCACCATTGATGCAGTAAGCTATTAGCCACAATAAAATTTTAAGGGGAAAGGTCGAGGCAAGTCAAAAGAACCCTCAAATGACATGGGTGACAAAACTCTGGCAATGACACGTTAGGTGTGTGTGTGGGGGGGGGGGGGCTCAGCCTCCGCCCCCCTCCCCGCCCGGGAAAGCTCTGGAGGGGGCTCGGGTCCCGGAGCGCCCCGGTAGTCGGCGCCTACGATTTCCAGTTTTCTAGGATAACTAAACTCGGCAGATTGATAGTGCTGCACCCAAGTGAAGTTACGTAGGCATTACCTAAGCACTAATAAGGCAAGCATTCCGAAGTGAGAAAAGTGACAGTGATGGCAAAGAAAGTGCACTACCCTTTGTTTACCAGGGACAACAACTGTTCAATCACCGCACGTCATTGAAACGTATTAGGTGTTGCAGGCTTCGTGAAAAAAATTGCAACTTTAATGGCTATGTATAACAATGCTTTTAGGAATATTCAGTTTTGTTTCCCTTCATGCTTCGGAAGCAAAGAGAGGCAGAAGTCTGTGTTCACGCTCATCATGAACATTTAGTTATGAACCATAACAACCTGCATGACATACCCGCCATCAGAGGCACACATGCTTGAAGCAGTCATTCATAGTGTTTCATACAAGCATCGGCGCTAATGCTGCAGTGGTGTGCCACAGTTCGAAACATCTGCCAAATTCACCACCAAAGAAGCTGCCAATGCCTGTGGGCCACAAGCCTTGACACCTTCTGCTAAATAGCATCAAAGCATAGTAATCAGATACCTTCTTCCATGGTCTAAACATTGGATGTACTTTCTAATGTTCCTACGATGCTACAAAGGAACAGCACCAGTAACACAGATCATGAGTGCATGTAAACAATGTACTTTCTAATGTTCCTGTGATGCTACAAAGGAACAGCACCAGTAACATAGATTATGAGTGCATGTAGACAGACTCCAGTGAATGCAATACACTCCCCACAAAGGAAACAATACAACCAATACTTGTACACTCGCCTGGTTCAAGAAAAAATTGGTTCTAAGAGCTCGTGACCAACACCTTCAATAAACTAGGAGGCTGTTACTACAGATTACTTACCCAAGTGTGTGCGATTCGAAGACCATTCCTTCAAATGTTTTGCTAAATGAAATGCTTTACTTCATGAAGAACGAGAAGAAGGGGAACCTCAGGGGCCCGATTTTTGTTAGTCACAACCATATGAAGCAAACAGTCTGTGAAGCCAAGGAAAGCAGTGGAGAAATTGTTTGTCGTTTTTAGTGAAGTGCAGAAATGAGGTAAAGGGAAATGAAAGTGGACAAAAAAGAACAACTTGCCACCAGTGGGAGCCGAACTCGGCACAATGCAGTCTGCACAAGAGTGACGCAGTTTGTTTCATCACAAACTTCTAAATAGCAAGGAGCACTATCTATAAACATTACTTGTGTGCTGTACTTGGTTGAATGATATGGATTCATATAATTTAATAATCGTTACTATCTGAATCACACATACTAAAGTTTAAATTGTAACAAATACGTAGCATGACCTTGAGTGACAATTTCTACATAACATATACCGATTTACTTTATGGCACCATGACGGAAGTGCAAACACATTCCACGTGGTTGGGGCTGTTACGGTAGTGGTAGCCCTAATCTAGTTTGTTTGAAGCAATTGTGTAACATTATTACTAACATCTTCGCCTACCAGATTAACTATTCATAAAAGCCACTTTATTGAACCAGCATCTTGCAGTGCACCGTTATACATAAAGGTGGAAGGATACATTTGCCAATTGAAGATATATTAAACTGCAACATTTCATGTTAGCTCCAACTGAACAGATTCCCCCCCCGTTTGTATGAAGGGCATCTCATCTGGTAAACACTTGCTTTTTTGTTGCCTTGGACAACTTTGATGAAACAGTATGGAAAAAATATTAATGCATGATAAGCCAAGTTCGGTGAATATTGTGTGACTGGAAGTATAAATACAATTTCTCTATTGTTTATAACAAAATATTTAGCGACATTTTTAGTCACTCACAATAAGCTTAGGATGCAAGGGTCTTTCCAAAGGATTCAAATGATTGCGTTCAAGTTCCAAGGCAACAACAGGACCACAAGAGACTAAACACCTGTACTACTCATTCATAAGCAGTCTGTAAATTTTAATGCTGCATTTCTCTCCAGTCAGTTCCGCAAACTCGATGCTCCTGCATTAAGCTGAACCTTGAAGTGGGATTTGTGAATTAGACATCACGAGTGATCACATAAGACAAATTTTCACCATTTAAACTACTTGACTCGCAAGATAAAAACATGCATGCGACTAAATTTCAATTTTTTTTCTTTTCTTCAAATCAATGTCAATTTCATCTGCCAGTTCTAATACAAAAAAAAAGAAAGAAAATTTGTGGTGCAGTATATTTTGTAATGTGCAGATATATATTGAACTGGGAACACATACTGTGATACCAAGCGTTTTGCAGAAAATATTCTCTATTCAATAGATGTCCAATAGGGCAATGTGCAGAAAAACAAGTGCACCATGTACTTAACACATCACAATTAATATGGGTAGTCTTAAAAGTCATAGCGCTTAAAAGGCCCCTCACCAAACCTTGTCACTTTATTATTTATTTACTGGAAGTTGTAAAGTCCTGTCTTGGGAAGCATTAGACGTCGCAATAAATTTTTAAAAGTGGTTTAACTATGAGCAAGCTACCCTCCTCACTGCACAGACTCGTCCTGCATTGCCTCGAACAGCATCTGCCAAAATGACATTTCTCGCTTTTATTCTTCTCTTCCTTTCTTGTTGCACGGTGCATTCAGTGGCAATTCTCTGCAATCTGTATTTAAAGGAACTTCACCTGTTTCTCACATTGCTGCTAGCCATTTGTGCAGTGCACCGTATCTGGATCTTGGGCGTCACAGGCAGAACCCGACTGTGGTCGGCAATACCAGTGGCATCTGCACTAACAAGGCGGCCAGCTCCTGTTTGTGTGTGGGCACGCGAGCGTTTCTTTTGATTCCCAGGCATTGCTGCAGTGTATACTATCCACACATTTTGCAGACACGAGCATCACCATCACGTTTGTTTGCAATGCCCAACCTGGTAAGGGGCTTTTTAATATTTATGGACGTCTTTTTGTTAAGGCTCGAAGCATTGCTCGTAAAATGTATAAATTCACCGTTTGCGATTGTTACAAAAATGCAGACCGATATTGGGTTGCCAGCTCCTGTTTGTGTGTGGGCACGCGGGCGTTTGTTTTGATGCCCAGGCATTGCTGCAGTGTATACTATCCACACATTTTGCAGACACGATCATCACCATCACGTTTGTTTGCCATGCCCAACCTGGTAAGGGGCTTTTTAATATTTATGGACGTCTTTTTGTTAAGGCTCGAAGCATTGCTCGTAAAATGTATAAATTCACCGTTTGCGATTGTTACAAAAATGCAGACCGATATTGGGTTGCTGCCCTGCAAGAAGCTAGAAGCAAGAAGAAACTAAACCAGTATTTGAAGAATTGTGTGTCACAGCAATGCAGAATTTTGCTGAATACATGGGCAATGAGTCACTTGCATTCCTCCAACGGTGCAAAAGCTTCAGAAACAATTTTTTGGTGACCAGTCATCGCCACAGCTCCCTGCTGAAGTGCGGCACATCTTCAAGGCAAAGCAGAGCATAGTGCCGTGATGATGCACCGCAAGGCAAAATTTGTCTACGCACTGCATCCCAACCTTGTATACTTTGCGACTTCCTAGCACGGGCGATAAAAAAAAAGCCAGTATAGTGCACCCCTTGACTCCCCAGTAACGCCTCTGGCAGATAAGACAAAGATGTCGCAGAGAGATGGAGACTAATTGAACAGCAGTGGGCAAATGAAGGAAGCTGGAGCGACCATGTTGACAAGGGGTTTCCTTTGTTGAAATGTTACAGGCCTTCAAATGTTCATACGCCCACTGCTACATTAGTAGAGTGTCACAGTTATTTAAAGGTGCAAATAAACGAAAGCTTGCTGAACACAAGAACATCTTGCATACCATTTTCCTGTGACAGGAGCTTATGCAACTTGACATCACTAGTACCACCTGTAAAAGAACACACTTTCTTTGGTCTTGTACACACCTGATATGGCTTCTGAAGACTTCAATCAAAAGTCTCGAGCGAATCAATACAAATTCTTAAAATCAGACTAATAAGATAAACCAGATTCAAATATCAACAATTTATTTACACAGTTCAACAGTGGGTGAAGATTCCTTGTACAAACGTTTTCTTTAGCGAACCAACTTTTCAAATGTTGTCTCATTCATTTTCTTTTTTGCTCAAGAAAACAGGAATAACACAGAAAAGCAAGAGCATACTAAAAAGCTTAGAATGAAATGTACAAGGTCGATCAAAATTTTCATTTTCCACTCAAGATGTGGGTTGTAAAATTGAATAGAAAAGGCAGTGTCAAAATGCAAGTTCCAACAATGTGTTTTTCTTTTCCCTCTCAATTCTCATCCTATCATACACGGTCAATGTAGTATGCAGTAACAAAAGAAGAATGTATTTCCTCAATGCTTTCTTTTCTTTTTTTTTTAACAATAACAGCAGTGCAATTTGCAAGCGATTCATGGCTCAGGGTACAACAAAAGATGCAAAAGAAAAAGTGGGGGCAGGGACACAAATATGCATCAAAGGGAAAAGAAATGGATGAGATTACACACACAACAAGATGGTTATTCATTTCTTCTGAGATCGGCATGTACATTCAGAATATGGTTACGGAATATGCATGTACACGGATACTTTCACAAGGGTAGAGTAACAACACAGTACAGGAGTAAAACTGCAACTTTCTTTCCAGTATGGATGTCTGTCACCAAGGGCATTCAAAGACCCTGCCTTCAGCTTGCGTCACAAAGAATAACTGCTTCCTGAAGGCTGGAGGCTGCTCACAACGTGTGCATGCACGCAATCTGTGCATTCCGCTTCGCTATCATGAAACAAGGAAACTTATCCCAAGGCAGGGCCCTTGGCCGCATGATGTAACAGCCACTCTTGCAAAGCACAAATGTGGGGTTCCAATCACTTCAGAAACTACAACAACATGGAACAGATAATGAAGGATAACTCTTCTATCAATTCGCTGATTGCTGACTAGTGGCGATGCGTAGCAGCGGCGTACAGGGCTGTCTCGGGAACGCCTCTTCGCAAAATAAAAACGGGCAGGGGGGAAGGCATGGAGCAAGGAAAAAACTGATGACAGGCCCCAACAGTCTCAGATGCACTGCAAATAGTGTGGCGGAAGCCGTGAGTTATCTTGGGCTTCGTTGTCCTTATTTATGGGGCAATGGTTGCTAAAGCTGGTTGCTCTTTCCGACATGGCCTCAGTCAATGTGCCACAAAGCGTGAGGCTCCGAGATGAGGAAGCGCATGTCGAGAGAGCTGCCCCATAAGCTAGAGGTGCCTGCCAGGTGAGGCTTTGCGGAGAGCGACATCAGGGCTTCTCAAAGTTTTTTCCTTTCACCAAGGGGGAGGGGATGCTTAAGTGCTATGCCTCGTATCTTCAAGGTGGTGCAACTATCAGGCTTGAATTCCTTGAAAAGTCGCACACACATTATTTTATTTTTCTCATTTAATAGGTTATTCTGGTATATATAAGGCACATCTTGATAACTATTCATCATGCTCCAAATGTCTCACCACATCGCATTACTTTTTAAATCTAGGCGCAAAAATAAAGAAGACAAAAGGAATATACAACACATTTGCAGAAGTGCCTGCAGTAATATTCTCCTAAGGGCCGTACTCTGAGAACATTGTTTTCTCAATTCCAACAGCCAACAATAACCACTGGTCTCAAACTGTATATCATCATACTTAATCTTACTACACCCTATTGTTACTTTTCTTTGCGGACAGGCGCCCCTTGAGCCTTGTGCGAGCAAGAGCAAGCTAAGAGGACCAGGTCCACAATGTGGAACATCCTTGTGCGTTTCTAACCAATGCAACTACAACCACAAACCATGTGCAAAAATAAAAAAAATAAATATAAATCAGTTTGCTAAAAAACAATGCTGTTCTGCCAAACAGCACCAACAAAATGGTTTGTGCCATAAATTGTAGTCTGTGTGTTCTTGCAACATGGGTGTAGCTGAACTGGAAATGATATCATATTATCAATACCTGACAAGGTCTGTGCGATAGCAGGACAGTAGTGGTGTAGTATACAACTTTTGCTGAAAGTGCCATTAATAATACCCAACAATATTTTTATTTTTTACGTTCTGTTGTACGCTTGGGGAATCCGCTGCCTCCAAGCTATCCCCCTCAAAAAAAAAAGGTAAATACAAGTACACACATGGGTGTCTTTTCAAAACAATCTGCCATGAAATACTGAATGAAAATTCTATGTAATGTCTGAATTTAGAGTTAAGCAAAAGTAAACAGTCCTCACTGCAGCACCTTCAGTTCAATTTGTTCAAATGTTACTAATATGTTCTTTTAGTTTGAACAAGAATAAACAAAGCAATATGACAAATGTATACCATGTTTTACCAAGATTTAAACAGCCCAACCTCGCTCACAGACTGTGCCCATTAAATCTCCAAGCCATAAGAGACATTGGGAGTGGCACATTCAGAGCAGGAAACGTTGCTCAGTGCAATAGCCCCTACCACCTATTCTATGTTTCTATAAACACAGGGTAATGTGAAAACGACTCCATGTTTTAATAAAAGAGAGTGGAAAAAAATTATTATTAAAATCAAACAAGTAGAATGCAGCTCGGCAAATTATAAAATTAATGTAAGAGCACTGCTATGAGATCAACAAGGACAAGTCACTTAGCAACTCTGCACCTAAATGAAGTGAGGACACCTAAGAGTTAAAATTAAATTCTGGGGTTTTACGTGCCAGAACCAGGATATGATTATGAGGCATGCCATAATGGGGGACTCAGTTTAATTTTGACCACCTGAGGTTCTTAAACGTGCACCCAAATCAAAGTTCACAAATGCTTTTGCATTTCAGCCCCATTGAAATGAACGAACCAGCGACTTCGTACTTAGCAGCACAACACCAAAGCTGCTAAGCCACTGCAGGGGGTGACACCCGACAGTGTGCTATTTTGTTCACCCAAGTAACTGAAATACGGTGGAATCTCTATAAACGGAAATCGCTCAAACGGAACTGCCTCTTAAACGGAACACCATCTTAATTTAAGTTGGTTGGTTTTGTATTCATGCAATTATGTTTAGCTTTGTGTCTCAGTAAATGGAACTCCTGATAAACAGAACCAATTTTCCTGGTCCCTTGAGGTTCCGTTCAAAGAGAGTCCACTGTAATGGCTGCTTTTCAGAAGCTGGGTTTGAACTTCCTCCAATGTCTTCCGAAAAACATATCTATCTAGGTATTTGTACTACGCTTGAATAAAGAAGAAACACTGCTTAAGTCTCGCTAAAAATTGGTTTAGAATCATGGCAAACAGTTCAAATAGCCACATAACCAATTCCACTACACCCATGTTGCAGAAGCCTGCCACATGTCAATGAAAATGTAAAGGATGCATTCATTCATGCACTACAATGGTGCCTGCCTATACACAGGTATTCAACTAAAGCATTAAGCATCCATCCCTTTAAAAATACTGCAAGCAGGAAAGGGATGTCAGCAAGACAGCTGAAACTTGCTGCTGCAAATACTAGAAGCAAGCAAAGCCCGTGATGAAACTTTCTGCACAGTATGGGTCACATGACAGCATGGCTGCAACAGCAAGCACAGTGATGCAAATGTTCCTTTTTCTCCCCAGTCATGCAGCAGTAATGCACTCCTCGTGGTGTGTAGGTTGGCAGTGGAGTTCAATGGGAGCCACTCAGACCTTCATCAACATTGTAACAAAAGCACTAGTTCAAATGAAGAAAAAAAATGTGCGGGCGCAGACGGTGTGTTACAACTTCCGATTCATTCTCTTAATACTTGCAACCGTGATGACAAGAGACTGGAGTCTAATGATCTGTACACATGTTTTCATTTGTTTTCCCCTCAGAAATGGGGAAAATGGTGGGTAATTGTTATTACATTAGCGCTCATGATTCAATGGAGGCTGCATTTCATACAAACCAGTGGTGCTGCAACAAACAGGCTCTTATGGCCTATTATCCATCTTTGTTTAGTTCAAACTTCACAGTAGTTCAAAGCTGCCAAAGCAAACCTCCAGTTGTGAAGTACACTATATAACACGGGAGCGCATGATGAACATCAATTAAATACAATGATCTGAACTGACATGAACTTTGTGCTTACTTCTGGCTGTGGAACGCTAATATCACGAGCAAATGTGCACTGCGTGCAGAAAAACACAAAAAGCATGATGTCAAATAAAAACACAGCTTCTCTACGCAATCTCTTCCATCTGTCATCCAAATTCGATTAAGTTGATAATGCTGCCACATGAGGGGCTTCCAATGCCAAGCCTTCACAT
The DNA here is from genome assembly GCF_050947875.1 of Dermacentor variabilis. Classification (NCBI taxonomy): domain Eukaryota; kingdom Metazoa; phylum Arthropoda; class Arachnida; order Ixodida; family Ixodidae; genus Dermacentor; species Dermacentor variabilis. Next base: position 101,369,799 of record NC_134568.1, read on the forward strand.
AATCAGTTTGAAAGATTTATGGAAAAAGAAAGTATTGCACAGGAATTACACTAAATAATTCCTCATACATAAATTGGTTAAAAAAAAAAGAAAGTGCGTGATCAGTTTATATGCTCGCAAATGAGGGCATCAATATTCAAGCACACATATTCGTTGACAAAAACAATATCAAAGAAAAAAAAACATGCACTGAAGGAACTCGCGCCATAAAGGGGAAAAAAAATAAAATGATGTATGCACCTCTACTGTGCTATCAAGATAAAAACATCTGTGATAAAGACAGTGGTCTATGTACACACTGACCACAAGGGTCGTCAACAAAGAACAAGCTAAAAAACAAAACTAAAACACATTGAGCTGCGTTGAACATGCTTTGTTGCTGCACCCAGTCAGTCCTACACGTATTTGCTATGTAAGTATATAGCTTTCACAAATGGTCATGAAAGTGCATTCTAACATGAGGGAGGCAACAAGTGCCACAAACAAGCCTAACAGTCCAAACCTGGCAGTCACCTGCACACACACCTTATAACTTCAGTCAATGATGCCTCGGCACTGCAACAGAAGGTTTCGCGGGGATTGAGAGAAGCATATTTGCCTCAACCTGTTTCAGTTAATTCTTTGAAATAATAAAACCAGATGTTCACAAGGTCTAAGTAAACTCGATAGAAAGACATGGCACCATTAAAAGAAACACCTCCTTGTTGCATTGAACACTTGTACAGAAATTAAAATATCTGAAAAAAGAAAGAAGGGAAAGAGGTTGTACAAACGTCTAAACGGAGAGTAATTAAGCATACTCTACACAATATCTACCTTAGCAAAAAGCACAAGTGGCATGCATAAACTTTACAAGCAACACAGGACTTTTGTTGTATGCTGAGATAGGAAGTGATTAAAGAAAATGCACCATTCTGCCTGCATTAGGCTGACCACAGTCAGTTCTGAGCCTGAACTGTAGAAAATTGTTAACGACATGCAAAAATCCATGACTTGGACCACGTAGTTTTCCTCCAGAAATAAATTCACACTTATCGAACCTATGAATCATGATTTTCTCCTAATTTCCAAAAAAAAAAAAATTAAATGCATTGCAAAAATATCTTGCTTTCAATTAAGCACCTATGTTTCTGAATAACAACAGGTAAAACTAATGCAATGTAAGTAGTGATAAAAGTTAACACTTTAGAAAAGACACTTTTGTAAAACGTTTCAGGTTGTAATAATCCTCAGCAGAAAACGATAAGCATTTTTCTAGCAAAGCTTCTGTGCCTAAATATAAAGGATTAAGCATGCTACTGAAACATTGAACTTGATACACTTGGAGACATAACAATATCAGTTCAATTGTTAATTAATATCAGGCTCATTATACACTTTTCGTGGTCAGGCATGCAATGAGCACTTGCACATTCCTAATAGGGTCACCACTATGATTTGTATTATTTCTCCAAAAAAGAAACAGTGCCGAGAGCATCAATCCTGCTCCGTAAGAAAAAAAAAGGAAAACACTGGAGCCTTTCACAACCTTTCCAAGTAGCATTCTGTGCAGTGATCAAACATTAACAATAAAAACAAAGGATGACACAGATGCTCGGCTCTGGTGACGATGGTTGGCATGGCTTAATGAACAAGGAGGCGGGCTGGGAAATTCGATTCTTCTGCGAGATGAAAAATGTTCACGAGATGAGGCGATAATAGCAGCAGTAAGAAAAGAAATGACAGTGTGGGGTGCCCAGCACAATGAACTAGACGAAAGGTCACTCCACGAAAAACATGAAAGAAAGTAAGCAATGATGGAAGAAACATAGTTATAAGAAATACTCTAGACAAATCTGGCATACACCACTGTGAATAACTAGCAAGTTAAAAATGAGGGTAAAGCATGCGACAGTCATCCATGCAAGAAACAAAGAATGTCAGGTGGGGTGGACGTCTCCCTCTTCTTTGTTCTCTCCCACACAAATTTCTTTTCCCTGAGTCTGTCCAGTCTCGTAAGGGGAAAGAGAAAAGTCCTTTCTCACTCACTCGTCTAGCCTGATGCCAATGCAACTTGTGAACTGATGCACTCAAACAAAAAACAGCATGCACACCGTCACGTCCAAAAGAAAAGGAAGTTGGGAGCAAAAGCAAGATGACAGGGACAAGACAAGAAAAAGACAAAAGACGAAAGAATGGAAAGAGGAAAAGGACAAAACCTCTCCTACTAAGGTCTCACCACCAACACAAGCTCCGTAACATTGTGCAGAGTCCCTGTTGAGTTGTAGAGCTCGCGACACCTCCTTGCAGAATTTGTGGCCCACACGACACATCAGGCAAGCCAGCCAAAAGTGTCGGGTGGCACCAAATGTTCTTTGCACACCTCAATGTTGTTCCATTTCTCTTTCGTGTACACTGGTACATAGGTACATATATATGTGTGTGTGTATGTGTGTGGATCTATATATATATATATTCATATATATATATATATATATATATATATACTATACATCTGCACTCACTCGGCACGCATGCACGGGGATGGCCAGGCATCAACGCCCATATGAATGCACGCACAAGCACACACTATCACATCCACGTGTGTTGTGTACACGAGACGACAAGCTTGTTACTGAACGCTAGAGCTCTCGCATAGGCGCTCCCCGCTGACCGCCGGGCCTGCACAGAGAAGGCAGAGCCCCCTTTCTCGTGCTCACTTTTTTTACTGTTTGTATCCCAAGAGAAAATGTCATCCGCACACTCCGCTTGAAGCCGCGGCCGGCCCGGCCACATGGCTCCCTGGGCCGGACGCAGCCCCGGCGGGGTTGTACGAAATGGGCAGAGGACGAGAGGCGGAGGAGGAGAGGGCGCGCGCTGTTTCTCACACGGACGCGGAGCGGGCCAGGTTCCGGTCGGGGTTCTTCCGGTCGAGACGTTTCCGGCGGAGGGGCGTGGGGGCGGGCGGAGGAGCCGGATGCTATTTCTTCTTGGCGTGGAGCATCTCCATAAGGAGCGTCTGTGACGGGGCACTGCCGCTCATGTGCTTGTAGAAGAGGTACTCCTCCCCGCGCGTGCTGATGAGCTTCAGACTCGGAAGCATCTGATAAAGCTGGCCAAACTTGTCCTGTAGAGGAGTAAGCCACACTCAGACATCATGCAAGGCAGAAAAGATGAGACATTCATGTAAGCATCATGTTTTCGCACTTCTCCTGCACTACATAGGTTAAAGCTCTGCATTGTTACCACCAACTGAATAAGTTCACGATTTGTCACTGCAATCATTAGCACAATAGTAAATGGAGACACAGTGTTGGTATTTCATAGACCAATGCTTGATTATGATTATATTGCGCTTTACCAATGCTTGGCTCGAAAAAGGAGCAGGTTGCACCTCCATGGGTCTCCCCATTACGACGGTTCGTAATGCCAGCTTGGCACCAGCACATTATTCTACAAAGAGGTGACTACACCTGCAGAATGACAGTGCATTAGCATTACTCTTACACCACAAATGAAACAAGTGAAACAGCTGTGCAATTAGTGACAGTTCAAAAAAGAAGGTGGCGAAAGCTACATGATTCTTAAGAGGGGAGGGGGAAATGAGAAAAGGTAAATTAGAACTTTTGGGTGGGTGGTTAACTACCATATTTACTCAATACTAATGTGCCCTCGATTGTAACATTCAGCTGATATTCAAAGCCACAAATGAAAAATGCAATGAACTTCTTTGTTCACTCACCAGTTTTTCATGGTAATAAAGTAAAGGCGATTTGTTCTCACTTTGAAAAAGAAAATTTATTGCATCTGAGCTACAGTGGACTAGGAATCACGCATTGTCAGTGTCAGAGGACTCCTTATCACTCTCGACAACCCAGAGCATCTGAACTTCAGATCTGTCTGCGGCATTCGAGACACCACATTTCTTGAATGTATTGCAGAGCCCAATTAACTTAGAGGGCACAAAGCTAACACAGTTTCCAGAGCTGCAGCGGCGTGTCTATTAGATTACAGAGAGAGAGAGAGAGAGAGAGAGAGAGGGTAATACAGAGAAAGGCAGGGAGGTTAACCAGAGGTAGTTCCGGTTGGCCGCCCTGCACAGGGGGAAGGGTTAAGGGGGATAAAAAGAGAAAGAGAGTGGAAGGGGGAGGTAGAGAGAAAGAGCGACGAGCACGAACAAAGCGCATACACTATATAGTGGTAGGGGGCGGCGTTCTTAAAGTCTATCGTGAAGCCCCATAGACCGCAGGAACTTTAATAACGCGAGTAAGGCCTTCAACGCTGATGTTCTTTCGGAACACTGACCTATGAGTTCTGACAGTGGACGATTGTCCAACTGGTCCAGTACTCTGCACATCACTTGTCTCTGTGCACTATATGACAGGCAAAAACAGATAATATGTGCGAGCGTCTCATCGCTGTTGCATGTGTCGCATGTGGGGCTGTTGGCCATTCCAATAAGGAAAGCATACGAGTTCGTAAAGGCAATGCCTAGCCACAGACAGTACAGCATGGTCTGTTCACGTCATGGTAACCCAGGCAGGAGATGCATCCGTATGTCCGGAGACAACGAACACAAACGACACATGATGAAAACATTTGAGTCCCACAGGGCCCAGTCGCAGCGTCTGTTCACGAAAGCGGAATGAAGACTTGTTGACCACTTTCATGCAAAGATCGGGGGTTTCGTTGGCATGGTCATTCCCGCTGATGTTACAATTTCCTGGAAGCCACTGAAAGATTTTATTGTGTCCCTTGTCCCGGCTGTGATGCTTTATGTACCGAATTTCTGAGGCCAGTTGTTCATTGCGTCCATGGGGCATTGGGCTTTGTATACACTGAAGGGCTGCTTTGGAGTCACTAAAGACTGTCCATTGTTGCAGTGGTTCCTGCTTAATGAAATCAAGTGCAGCACGGAGTGCCGCGAGTTCTGCACCCGTCGATGTGGTCACACATGAAGTTTTTCATTTGATTTCTTCAGATTTTGCGGGGATGATGACTGCAGCAGCAGAGCTGTTGAGTTTTACTGAACCATCTGTGTATACATGTTGCCGGAATCTGTGCACGTTGTGAATGTGCTCCAAAGTTGCTTGTTTCAAAGCTTGCAATGGCGCTCCAGCTTTGTTTCTGATGCCTGGAATTGTCAACTGCACTTGCGGCTGGTGCAGACACCACAATGGGTCTGATAATTGTGTAGTAGGCGTAAATTGTGATGACAAGTAGGACTGATGTCTTACAATACTTTTGGCAAAAATTGAACGTGGCCTTTTTGCTGGCAAGCAAGCAAGATGGTGGGAGGGAATCCGAGTCAGGTGTCGGATGTGTACTCTCAGGACATCTGTATCAATGTAGACTGCCAAAGGAGCGTCTCTGGCAATGGCCACTGTCGCAATCAATGATGTAGTTTTTGGGAGACCGAGACAAGTTCTGAGTGCTTGTGCTTGCACACTCTGGAGTTTGGGGATACTTGTAGTGCAAGTATTTCCTAGTACAGGTAAGCTGTATCGCAGGAAGCCCAAGAACAGTGCTTTATATAGTTGCAACATCGATGGTATTGTTGCGCCCCAGGACTTCCCGCTGAGAAACGCAAGAAGGTCCACAATGGCGGCCAAACGCTTTGTCATGTACGAGACGTGAGGGCTCCAAAACACGCCAAGAAATCGGTGCGTTCGTCGATATCGTATAGTTTGGTCATTAATCTGCAAAGGATACGGGGCCCTAGCTTTGCGAGCAAAAGCAACGAGTGTGCATTTCTCAGCTGAAAGCTCCAGGCCTTGCCTTCTTAGGTACGTTGACACAGCCGTCGAAGCTTTCTGAAGCCGTGCGCGAACTTGTACACGTGTCATGCCTGAAGCCCATATGCAAATGTTGTCTGCACATACAGAGAGCTGAACGGTTTGAGGTAACGAATCAGCGAGGCCAACGAGCACCAGGTTGAAAAGGGTAGGGCTGAGTACTCCGCTTTATGGTACACCACGACTGGTATAGCTAGATAATGTTTGTCCGCCTTCAGTCAAAATAAAGAAAGATCTTCCATTCAAATAGTTGCGTATCCAGTGAAAGGTGTGTCCACCAATCTCTACAGCATCTAAGGCATCCAGAATTTCATGATGGTCTACATTGTCGCACGCACCTTTAACATTAAGGAATAGGGCCACAGTGATTGGTTTCAGATGTTTCTGGTGTTGTACATATGTTACAAGGTCGATAATGCCATCGATTGACGAGCGTCCATGTCGAAAGCCAGCCATTACCTCTGGATAGACGTAAAATTCCAAGTACCATTCTAACCATGTAAGGATCATTCTCTCCATTACCTTGCCGACACAGCTGGCCAGTGCTATTAGACGGTAAGATGACAATTCCAGTGGAGATTTTCCCACCTTGAGTCATGGAACAAGGCGACTGGATTTCCACGTGGTGTGGACCAGGCCATCACGCCATGATGCATTGTATAGGCCAGGAAGTGCATCTGTGGCCTCTTGACCAAGGTTTGCAAGCACAAAGTATGTGATGCCATCGGGTCCTGGTGACGAAGATCGCCTGCACCCAGCAGTGCAGCCTCCAGTTCTTCGATGGAAAAAGGAGCGTCCATACGAGGATCTCGGGAGCAAGGGGAGACAATAGGAATAGGTGCGTAAGGTGAATACGTGAACGCTGGACTCGTGATCCTTGCGCAGTAATCTTCGGCAATGTCGACTTCTCGGTATCCTTGATAGAGGGCTAGAGATTTAAATGGACGGCGCTGTTAAGAAGCTGTTTGAAGTCCGCAGATTGTTCTCCAGACAACTGACAGAGGTTTATGCGGATCGAAAGACTCACAAAAGGATTTCCAGCGTTGATTTTGCAGTACAGCAAGGCTACGCTGAATATTCGTTTGAATGAGCCTGGCCTCTCTAAGGTCATAGACCGATTTAGTCCGTCTATACCGTCGCTCCGCTCGCCGGCGGATTGCACAGAGGCTCTATATTTCCGCATCAAAATCTGTGTATTTCTCCTATGGCTGAAATGAATGCATAGCATCCTGCATAGCCTTGGCGATCTCAAATTCTAGTGCCTTCGTGGCATGCGCCTTCCCTAAGTGATTTAAACACGGGCCAATCTATTGTTTGTTTAAAATTTGACAGAACAGATTTGGTAAGGCCTTTTATCTTCAGGTAGGTAGGAATGTGATCACTTCCGTGGATTTCTATATCTGCGAACCAATGGACACAGCAAGTGAGGCATCGTGAAACAAACTCTAAGTTTAAACAACTACTGTATGTCCGGCCGCGCTGAAATGTGGGACTGCCATCATTTAGACAGCAAAGTTCATGGTCGCAAGCAAAGGACACGAGGTTTTTCATTTGAAATTTACCTTGTTGCTTCCCCAAAGTGAATGATGTGCGTTGAAATCCCCAACAACAATCCATGGACCAGGAGACGCATCTATAATGTCACTCAGACTCTGTCTATCGAAACGACTTGATGGAGAAAGGTAAGCGCCCACTAAATTAGATTACAGAAATTTTAAAATCCCAATGGCGATAGCTCGTCCCTATTGCAGTTTTGATTTTGTACTTGAACATAATGTGCACATCACTTGTGATATATTTTTCCGGGGGAAAAAGAATCACGTTAGAATTGAGTAAGTATGGTATATAAGGGACTACAATTTACGACATATACCAGCTTGCTTGCGTGGTTCTCTGCAGAGCTAATTTACAAGATCACATATACATTACCACTACAAAGAAGTGAAACACTTCACATACTGCGACCACATTTCACAGCAGTTACATAAAGAAAAATGCAGGGGCGCATAATAGCATCTCAATCGCTTTTAGTCCCTTTCCTTCAGAGCAGCAATTTCCTGAAATGGATGTGAAAAGAAAGCGGTGCCATATGAAACCTCAACAATGTACGTACGGTGATCTGAGGGTAGTTGTTGAGACAGTACTCGAGGTGGACCTGCTTGGTCTGTTCCTGGGCTTCATGCACCAGTCGCACGTTGCTCAAAGTCCGCACGTCTGCTTCCGCCGCACCAGCACACACAAACAGGAAGACAGCAGTGGGTCCCACCAGGAAAAAAATGCAGTGCCACACCTTTAGAACTCTTCAACAGATATCAACACATATGGGGTCTGGAGAGACTGCAAAAGGCTGGTCCCATTAGCAAATAAATTCCTTATGCCAGAAGGTCCAGCAAAAGCTTCAAACTTGCAGCAGTGCAGTAAATGTTCCTTGCAGGCGATTTACGGTCAAAACTTAAGCAGAAAGGTGATCCTTATGAGATTTTTTACGAATTCTACTTGATTTTCTTTTATTATGGTTTTTAATGAAATGGGAAGAGAAAATGACACATTCCTTTGCCAGAACTGTGTCCATGCAATGAGTCCATTTAGCATACATAAGCACATACAACTGCCAGAGGAACTACTATACTGATGTCATAGTCTGACAACATGTAACTGAGAGAGATAATGTGCACTACAGCTGCAGAAACCTAACCTAACCCGACACGAGTCTACTCATGCTGCCAAACTCTCTTTAATGATGGCTGTGCATGCACACAGCAACGGCTCCGTACTCATGCCTCGATAAAGCACAAGCTCCCTTGAGCTTTATGTAATATTGGAATATTTATGTACTGTACTAAATGTAGAAGTGCTGCTTTTTACCCACACTGTAACAGCCAATAAGCCAACAGTATGAGTAAATAACCATTCCATGGTTCATGCCAAATGCCTTGCTTAACAATACAATGTTAGGAATTTAAGATGTAAGTAGTACTAATGAACCAGTAACATACACAAACTATTTTGGTGTGCTAGAAGTTCTTGCATGCAGATGCACAGGGTGTGAGTCACAGAAGCACAGACCAGTGCAAAATAATGGACAAAGTAACTGGCCTGAAAAAATATCAAAACTATGTGCACACTTTTTAGCCATCTGCATGGAGAATATTATGAAGGTTGGGAACATTCATGCTTAAAAAAGGCAACAGCTTGGCAAAGCGTGAAACATCACTGTTCAGTACTGACAGTAAAAACAAATTTATCCAAAGTAATGTGTTCTGTAAAAAAAAAAAAAATACTGCCTTAAACTGAAAATTAGGTTAGCATAAAGACATGACATAAAAAGCAGGAGGTTGTGAAACACTTTTAAAGAAAGCACTATAAAGGGCAGTGACTGAGGGAATGGCACCAGCCTCATGCTTTTTCCTGAATGACCCATTTTCTATGTATACAAAAATTCTACAAAGAAGGTACCAACCAAACGAAGTGTTCTTTTTTTTTTAACTTTCTATTAAAGTGCTGAGTTGTGTGCCGCGTAAGGAAGTATGCTGAAGACTGTCTATAAAAAGCTTACACAAATGAACAACTATAAGTCAATCACGCGAGTGTAGTAATGGTACAAAACTATGCATTTCTTGTTATCAAATTTCTGTTTTGGCTCTTCGTCATCACTAGCATCAAGTGTTGATTTTTACCAGTTTTCATCCAATAAATGTTTTACGTTACCACTAAATATACAGTTGTACAAGCACTGTTTAAACAGTTATTTTCTCAATTGCTATATCAAAACAAGATCGGGCAAGGCTCAAGCAAGTTGCCTTCACGGAATGAGTCAACATATAATACACAACTCTAGCTTCACACAGAAAATGTGACTAAGCAAAGCCTACTTCTATATACACAGAAGCTATGTAAGCCTCACACTCACACATTGCCTTGAAGCTTCCTGAACTCATATATAAGAGCAAAGATATTGCAAAAGGTTTCCTGGGGCTCCTTTAAGGCCAGCAACCCCTCTCCACAAGGTTCAAATTGTACAAATGGGCTTCCAAAAACAAGATTGTTCATAGTTCCACCAAGAGACTGCAACAAGCATGACTCATCTACAGGAAGAGCCACACAACTGCGCATAATGCAGGCCTAAACTTCTTTGGTTTTTGGTGGGTGAGAAGAATAACAGGATCTAAGGGGCTCAGTTTTCTTTAGTCAATAATTTAAAAAAAAAATTTCTGGTTTTAAAAAAAGAGTGGATAAAGGATTGCACAAGGAAGCTCCTTTTTCCCTGGGTTTCTATACATGGAAATTTGTCTACAAACCCAGACAGTGTGGCAATGGCTGCCACTGGTAACTATAATACTTCTAATGCTACCATCACGCTGAAATAGGCTGGATGCAAAGAAGGCTTCAGTATAGATTTTTAAAGTAACATCTTCCTGCACTAAGGCAGATCATTCTGAGCTCTCAGTTGCAGGATGAAAGATTGACTACCAAGCAACACCTTTGGTCACAAGTCAACAAAACCACCTTTCCGATGGCTCATCTCCAAGCACACATTTGGCAACTTGAGGTTGACACACTGCATGGCAAAAATGCATCAGTGTTTGCCAATAAAAAAAATCAGTGGATACTAGTGTTTCTAGTTAACACAACTGTTAGAAGGATGGATGGATGGATGCATGTCAGAGTGGATGAATGCAAGCAACAGTAATACCACAGAGCAACTATGGGCTCATGGACAGTGCCTAACATGTATTAAATGTTTTTTGTATTGCAAAGATTAAGCTTGACCCACTTGTTTTGCTCGCAAAGCAGTGAAGTATATTAACTCATACAACTAAATCTAACCATTAAAAATGACAACCCACTGATTAATGTGCAAGGGAGTCAAAACAGCCGACTTCACTACTCGAACTTCCAGATGTTCTTCGCTTAGCAAGCAAATGAAATGTTTGCTGCACTGCCTTAAGCTACAAAATCTGGCAAAGAACACTGCTATACAAGCCATTCGAGATGTACTTGAACAAAAACTTTAGATGCACAGTCATGGATGCTGAGCTAAAGATGAATGAATGAATGAATGAATGAATGAATGAATGAATGAATGAATGAATGAATGAATGAATGAATGAATGAAAACCAAATCTAGACACGGTAATTGAGAATCCATACATTGATTAATTAGAAAAGGCTGCCTGTTTGTACCTTTGGTCAGCTGGCTTCGTCATCTAGCAAGAGAGAAGTAAGAAAGGGCCTTGGAGACTTAGGAGCCCCAGTTGCAAGCAAAATTCAGGAACTGCAAAGTCTTGCAACAACCAAATACAGAAACCATGCCCCAAAGCAAATAAGTATTGCAGCAGCAAGGCAAGCAAGAGGGGATAAAAAATTACAAAAAAAATGCAAAAGATATAGAAACTTCTTATTGCGTATACTCGGTTATTACCTAAATGTTACTAGGATAGCACACACATACCTTAACATGAGTAGCTAAATGCAAACTCTACAATTATACCTGCTTTTACTTAATAAATAAAAAGGCCTACACTATAGTTCCAGGTCTGTACAAATACAGCAGTAGTAAAAGTTCACATTAACACAGTGCACTACAGTGCACTGTATTAATGACTATTTTGCACTGTAGTGCAAAATAGCCTGAACATTTTTAATCACATTTTGGTAAGATCTTGGGGCAATGCAATGACACTGCAAAATTAGTCTGTAATTAATAATGGAAGAAAATTGTGGCATCATTGCAGAAATTGAAAAAAAAAACGGTGGGGGATACTGCAGACAGAAGTGGTACATTGTTGTTAGCTTACATGCAGCAGCAGCCATCTGAAGAGAATGGGCACTTGTCCAATGGAATGAAAGCATGTGACATGTGTCAATATTCTGTGGAATAATGTGCACTTCTTGTGGAGGCACAAGAGATTAGAGGATTCTGGAGGATTTGCGCTGAAGGATCTGGGACACAACAGCCAATGTGACATTTCGGCAGTGTCTTCCGAGGTTTGGGAAGCCACATTTAGAAATAAATTTCAATATCTGACCTTGTCTGAAGGTGACTATGCTTTTTCAGAGACCTACATTCACCTTCTGGAAGGAAGCTACATTATTAAAGCACTTTTTGGATACCACATATAGTGAAAGACATGGTGGAGTTTGTGCAAACCACTTCTAAATGCTCCAGTGTCAACAGCAGAGTTAAATGTAACACAGGACAATGGCAAGAAACCATGACATTTGCAGACAACTGATGACTTCACATTTCCAGATGGCTGCTCTGTGATTATGTCTCACAACACAGTAAGAGATCTGAGCTGCGTTTTGACGATTGCTAAACTGCCAACTGATGGATCTTTGACTCAGGAGCAGCAATGCACCATGAACATACATTTCCAGGTCCTTATTGAATCTGGTCATGTACGAGGATGTGCAATGGCCCCTTGCATAATAAAATCGAATTATTACATTTCATTACGTGAAACAATCTCATTTACAATTGGTCAAAAGATGAACATGTTTACTTACAGTACAAACAAAACAGACTGAACACTAATTAAGGAAGGAGATAGGTAGGTAGGTACGTGCAATTGTACTGACTTGCCCAAGTTGCTATGATAAGATGAACAGAAAATGCATAATAAATGGAGGATAGCCTGTAACACAGCTGAATACTTTTAGAAGAGACAGATATACAAGTAATGCAAAGAGCAGACAACATTCCGATTACCAAGAGAACCATTTTGACTACAAAGGCCCTCCTATTGAAACTTTAAAGTAAAGGTTTGATTTTTTTGACAGCTGCTATCCCCACTCTAACCTTGCCCTTGTACAATGTCAAGGCTAGTTTTGGTGGCAAGAACTTAAAGGGACACTAAAGGCAAATACTAAGTCGACCTGGAATGTTTAAATACCTTTCCAGAAATCTCACAATGCTTTTTTCGTGCCAAGAAAAGACTTAGTTTACAAGAAAATTGTATCTGAAGGGTCCGAATACCTTTTTTTGAAATTCAAATCTCCCGCCACCCAACCGGGGGAGTGGTGATGTTGCATACACCATCACTGCCCTTTGCTGCCGTCGGTTCGGGCATCTCGCGACATCACATGGAAGTTGAATTCTCTGCTACTTGCAGTTTGTGCGAGTTTGAGTGAGCCAGCAAAACCAGCGCAGCACTACGCGATCAAGAAAGTACTGAAACGCCAAAGCGTGGGCAACGCAGAGTCGAGTGAAAATGAATCCTTTCGGCCCGCCGTGTCGTTGTCAACGGTAATTTCAATGAGTTCTTTTTCTAAACATGATATGGAACTGGACAAGTAGCATTTTATTTCATCTTATAATACAATACGAGTATGTTTCTTGCAACGAGTAGTTGAGTACTAGTGACAGAATTTGACTGAGGAGTGCTTTCGTCATCAGGAATGAATGTTCCGGGGGAGTCTCTAATCATGTCCTACATTTACCTCGATTTCTCAATTATTACGGCTCTGTTCACGATAATATTGACGCCTTAGAGATTCTCGAGCACAAATCTATCACTTTAGCTTGACTTAGTATTTGCCTTTAGTGTCCTTTTAAGTGCTTTCTCTCTTGAAGGAGCCACAGCAGAAAGCAGGAAGATGGACAGGCATGCACAGGACAGCAAAGCAGTCAAGGTGGCAGGGCACCTGGGTTGAGCAGGAGCAGGAACTTGAGGCAGACATAGTCGACGGGGTCAAAGCGCAGCTCCTGCAGCCGAGCGGCGAGTGCATGTAACTGGTCAGCCAGCGCAGGCAGCCCCAGCAGCGCCAGTGACACGAGCGAGAACTTCTGGCCATTAGGTAGGGTGGTGTCGTCTGGCAAGCCATTGTGCAGCCGCTGGTGCACGTGATCCAGGATTAGCATGTCACTCCATGACTGCTGCAGCAACTTCATTTGGTCATCCACCTGGATGAAGTGAAAAGCCAATGTATTGGTAAACTTCATAATAGAGGAGCTAGCAACCATAGACTGTTGCATACCGTGGTCACATTATAGCCTTCAACATAAGAAATGTAATAATGTGAGCATGCATCCTCGCAAACATTTTATCTTCCAGTGTGCAACAAGCAAGTTATACGAACAATAATAGCGCCAATTAAATGAGGGAGAGCTCATGACTTTGTCTAAACTTCATACTAGCAAACCAGCAACAATGATTTTTTCAAGTACTCTAAAAGCCTGTACTAGTAAGACAACTAGATGCAACTCTCTAAACTTTACACAGTGGAATGGCAAATCCTCCACTGCGCATTACAAAATACCATCGCAACTTTTGCACTTAAGAGTTTTAAAATATATTCTGGTCTGTCCAGAATGCATCTAATATTAGGGAGCTTTAGGTTTGCACACCCAGAGTTAGGGAATGCAAACCACCAGCGATACAAAAGAATGCAAAAGGAGTAAAAAAAAAAAAAAGTGGTGTGTGGGGCTTTGGGTACGCAAAAGATGCTTGGGTGCACTATTTCTAAAACTCCCTATTGCGCATTTTGCTGCAACAGTGAGCATGTGAAGAGCTTATGAATGTTCCTTTCACTATGCTAGCTGCAATGTTGTTGGCAATATTTTAGCATACAAAAGACTACCAAAACAAAATTGTTGCGATGCTTCTTCACAAAGCATGAACTTTCACTGCCAGTTTAACTGCTACCAGAATGGTGGTTGATCATTCGCACTGCAATTGCTTCTCCTGCAACACCTTAATTCAAGAAAGTTATTTGCTCCAAATTCATGCATCCATGTATGCAAGAATTAGTAGTTTCTTGATGGCTACAGATTCTTCAAGTTACACTGCTTGCAGTGTTGACCGAGAATGGCTTAGTATTTAGTATACTGACAGACACAGAATGATTGGATTCATTAAATTTTCAGCCAACACCGACGGCGTAACTAGGGCTAACAGAACCAAATGCGCAGCAAGGTCGCTCGTCATCGCCGTGCGGGTCACGCACAGACAGCTCAAGCACAAAGAAAAACAACAGAGCAGGTATACCGTGGCGGCGGAGAATTAGCTGCCGGCCTTACGAACGCAATCACGACAACGGCGCATCACCGAATGCCAATGGCCAAATTCGGTCATATCTGCACGCTCAGAGGCGCGCGCTGCCGAAGTCGACAGCCAGCGGGAAGAGTAGGGGAAGAACGCTTCACAATGGCGGTTGCTTCCATATTAATAATTATACGCCAAGACAAAGATGGCGCTTGCGCAAACGGCCGTGGATCGTGTCCAACTGCATTGTCCGAGCTGCAGGAAGAGAATTGGGCCGCCGCTCCGTGTGGAAACAAGTGCGCTTTTCTAGCCTGCCCACGGCAGAACGAGGGACAGGTTGAAGAACAAAAGAGCGCGCCAACAATGTGTCCGCCTTACGCCACCGGAGTCTTTTTAAAAGCTCAAATCCCGCTGCGCATGTCTCGGTGGAAACCAGTGGGCCGCAGCCCGCCTTCATTTGCCTATCGTTACAGCGGAAGTTTTTTAACTGCCTCATTTGACCGCTTTTCCTCGTTCCAAAAACCTTGCCGCCGTCCTGGCCACGGTGACATCGCGCGCGCAGGACGCGACAATACGTCTTTGCATGCGTAATGCGAGAATAACACGGGGGACTATTTAGAACAGCTCTCCCCGCGTTGGAACACACGAATGACCAATTAAAAACAAGAGGAACAGTGGGCCGACATGCCGCGCGTGAGCTATTTGGGAGGATTTGGAGAATCGATCACAACGGTGTGTGAGAAGTGGAACGCTAAGAGGTCGGCCTGAAAAAATGTGTTACACCTACAGGGGAGGGGGCAAAACACAGTGGAATGAGGTGGGCTGAACTGAGCAATAAAATTGCATACGCGCATGGGGCAACACTGCCGATTTTGTCCACATGATCTGTTCGGGCGAATTACAGGAAGGAAATCGCATGAAATAGGCAATCGCTTCACTTGAACCTCGATCGCGTGCGCTGCGCTCATATGCGACAAGTGCCACGACTACGTTCATTGCAGTGCGCGGCCACTGTCATTTCGGCTGCAGTCGAACACGGCCGGCCTCCGAAGCGGATGTGTGCGCTGCTCGCCCCCGTGGACCACCGGATATTCAAACGGGGTCGCCATGATGTATACGGCCCATTCGGTCGAACGCGAACGAGCCCTCCGCTGCAACGGGGCAGGAAGGTTGTAGCTACCTCGGTCAAAGCGGGACGGAAACCACTCAGCGATACATTTGCTTGGCACACCTTTCGTCGTAAAGCCCTGAAGTTCTAACGGGCCATTTTTTTTTCAATGCGTTTGAGAGCTATGCGGTGTAAAAATGTGGCTGTCGGGAAGTGTGCCTCTAGGAGTGCCACTCCTTTCGTTACAGGAAGCTGGTTAAAAAGCGCACCAACACGACTGTATTTTCTTATCGAGAAAGAAAAAAAAAAGGGGGGGGGGAGAACAGACCGCGATGCCTCACAAAACTTAAGTAGAAAATTAACACGACTGCGTGTTCTACGACAAAAGAAGCCCTCGTCTATTTTCCGGGCATTTGATTGTCGGAGAATGTGTGCGACAATTGCAAGGGCCGCAGAGGCGAGCGGCGATCATCGAACTACCTATAAAACGTTTGTACTACCACCCTTGCTCCTCCTGACAAACGAAACACGTCCCACAGCCGGAATCTTCCAACGTAATTACCATGGTTACCGGAGCCTTCAACATTTGACGGTGTCGTTTAATGCAGTCACTATGCCGCAGTGGCGTCTGGATGCACAAGTGAAGGCAGACTTCAACCGAGCAGGCCGATGAGGCGCAGCGCTTCACAGCAAGCCCCGTCGCACACATCCGGCTGCCGTGCGGCTCCCGATGGTGGGGGCGCCAGCGAGGAGGAGAGGCTCTAGGAGAGGCCTGCCGGGAAGCGGCGAAAGTGGCGAGCGGCGCTCAATCAAACACGCACCGCCGGGCCTCGCAATGCAACGGGCGACAAAAGATGTAGGCCGGCTGTGAGTGACAGCCGCCGCTTCGACGCCGACAATGGCAGCGCGGGTGCCCGCCGCTGTAACCAGCGAAGTTTCGCTCGCCACGCGGCGGTACGACACGACCCCGCAGGCGCTGTCGGACCGTGGAATGAAACTCGAACGTGATGAAACTAAGTAGAATGCGTTGCAGTCACGTTGCCACGTTCGCCTGCAAGCACCGAACACTCTCGCGATTCCTCCGTTTCTCAGATACTGAAAAATCTGAGGGCCCCATGCGTTTTCACGGCCGACTATTCAGCGATGCCATATCGCACTTGCACCTAGTCACGGGCAGCAAGTGCGTGTGTGTGCGTGTGTGTGAGAGAGAGAGAGAGAGAGGGAGAGAGCTTTTCTCAGACCTAGCAATACCCCAATAATGCAAAAATGAAAGCTCAAAACTGATCAAATGCCTGTAATCTCTTGAGATTCTACTATGGTGGCGAGCTCTATCACTGGAAAAGCTGGCGCCACCACCGGCGTGACGTCGCATGAGGGATCACGTGGACACAACGGCCGCGTCGGCTGCTTCGGAAGCGCCGAAGCGAGCTGAAAATGAAAGTCCCAGCTGCGCTACGGTTCTGATTAAGTGGTGAGGCTTACCCGCCTTGGGTGTCTGCGTGACAACATTTGAAAGCACTATAATAGGTAGTGGCTACCTTTGGAGGCGTTCAGCATCGTAGGCTACTGCTCAGTGCTGTAGTGCCGGACGTACGCAACGGAGCCTGGGGTCAGCCTTACACACACGTAGCCGCAGGACAAGAAGCTGCGTGAAGCTTGGCTGGCGAAACTCAGAACCGCCACGAGGAACATTTCTGCTACGGCGCCGGGACTGCGCGATGTTGAGTGAGTAGCTGAAGATGCGCACTGACACGCTCACCCGCGCTCGCTGCCCGACTAATGTCATGACGGTTTGGTCTATGAACTTGACGATGCTATATACTGACAAGTTCACTGGAATGGAAAGGGAGCGGTAAGGAGCACATTAAAGAAAGGCGTGGCATATAGTCATGCTTGTGTTATGAATTAATGCACTGGATTACAAAAAAGCAGTGGTAAATCGCACGCTGAGAAGATCAATAAATATACAGTGCGACGCAACTCTAGAAATAATATCGAAAGGTCCAAGAATTTAGAAGAAGAAAAAAACTGAACCGTCGCGACGGCACATCACAGTCGCCGTAGGCGTCGATGTCTCTATAATGAAATTATTTTTGAGCAACTCTGATAGTGCTCACGCAACAACGGTTGCTTGTGTACTGTCAAATGGTCATATTCTGTGGCCTAAAGCTCACGGCACGGTGCGAAAATGCGCATACAGCGAAAGCAAAACATAGTGCGCGGACATGCATGCAGACGCGCAGTCGGTGGCTGCGAACCTGTGCGATCGCTTCATTGAGCTTCATTCTGTTACGCTCCATTTACTTATACAGACACTATCAGAACATATTTCACATAGTTTGCGATCAGCGTTTCCTTACCTACCTTTCAAGCAAGAAGCCGGTTCGGGGTACTCTATCACGGCGACCACGCGCAGTGGCGTTCAGTGTACATATTCGGTAAAGAGATAGCGTCTGTAAACGATTCTGTGCTTTCAGTCTGGCCAAGATTATTATTCCGACAGTGATAAAGTTTCCTAGTTTCTAGAGTACTTACAGAAGTGTACAGGAGGGCTGCCGCGTGGTGTTTTTATGAAACGCCGTAAGCCAAACCTATGAGGAGCGCGCCGCGTGATCCGTCATACTACGCAAGGGAGGCGCTTCCGACAGGTGGCGACTCCGTAAGTCCTCGCCCCCAATATCGCTAGCCACCGCGCCGCCCTTGGCCTGCACGCGAAAACGACCGTGTCAGCTGGCGCAACGCAGGGTTTTTTGGGGAGATCGCTGGAAGATACCTCGGTCCTGCAGATGACATTAAATAGGCTAGTGATTACGATGATCTTAACAAGCCTTAGCTGGTCACTTTAAACGATTATGAGATTTATTCCAGGATAGATTTAAAACCTAGTTTGGCAGCGGCTCTGTGTAATTGATGTTGCGAAAGAACGAGCGACTGGAATACCAAACAAAAAAATATTTAAAACACGAAAACGCTCGATAATGATCGATACAATGTCAGCTTATCGCAAGCGCAACATGGCTTCCTCTTCAACGGCGCAAACAGTACCAAATGAATTCCTCTCGAGTAAATGTCGCCACACATCAAAAGAAGACACCAGAAAACAGCAGCCGGCACTCCCCAGAAATATAGGACCAGTGTCCTCTACTCCCTTAAGCTTCAGAGCACCATCTCTATTACAAAGACCTGGCCACAGAGCAATGATACAGACGCCGTAACTCGCAGGGTGAAATCGAAACATTTGACAAAGAGTACAGTACGTGCCAAATTGACGACCTGACACATATTATTTCATATACCCCAATTCACTGCACGGAAGTGTAGAAGCATTCGCTTTGTTCTTGAGTAGCAAGACTTGGTACTAGTCCTGCAATGATCGCATTTCATAGCGTGCACTTCAATAGCGTGACACACGCGACGTTCTTCTTTTGATTTTCTTTCTTTGTATTGAGTCAGAAAACGTACCGACTGTGTTTGTTCGTTCTTTCGACAAGCTTTAGTACCGCAAAGCATCGACATTGATTACTTTAAAACTAGCAGTCGGATCAACGGGACACTTTGCACGGATATTAAAGGCGTTGTGCACGATATGCAGGCAAATAAAATTACATATCTGTGCACATTGTGGGAGTCGCAAAGTAAAATACCATCCACTGCACTGGTATGTTAAAAAAAAAAAAAACCTTAAGAAAGCTAAAAGTCCGATCCGAGTGAAAGATCGAAGGAATGTAGTGGATAATTTGCAGAGTACACTGAAGAAGTTACGAAGATGCAGGACTTGGCTCAGTAACAAGAAACTATGAAATTCGCACTAACTGTGGCGGCCACTGAGGTTATAGCTTATACTGAGACTAAATACCATATAGACTCGTGTAAGGGCCGCACTTTCTTTTTTCATAATTTTGACGAGGTACGGCCCTTACACGGGACTGAACCTCTTGGTCAAAATGGTGCCGGTGCAGCCTTCACTTGCGCACACCCAGGATCCCCGGATGTTCCATATCGCATCAGAGGTCAACGCGCAGCTCTCGCCATCTAGTAGCGGCGCGCGAAAATTCGCCGATGCGCACGCGCGGCATCGGGGCACCGAATGCGATTGCTTCTGTCTTAGAAATTTATTTATTTTTTTTTTCAATATTTCGGGCTGCCAAGTTGGAAGCGCGGCCCTTACACGGGTGCGGCCCCCTACACGAGCCTATACGGTAATAGCCGAATGAATAAAGCTGCAATTTAACTTTCAATAATACAAGGGGGAGGGGGGAGACATACAAAGACATATGTGGTGAAGTGCACGGGGCGTTTAGGAGAGAATAAATGAAGGTGTGTCCGGTATCACTAAAACGCCTTACAAGAGAGTGAAAGTAATTTTAATATTGCCGATGTAAGCAGACGAATAGGAACTTCACACAGGTACAGTTGAATCCCACTAGGAACCAGGGGCGTAGCCAAGGGGGGGGGGGGGGAGGCTTACGGGGCTTCAGCCTCCTCCCCCCCCCCACCCCCCGTAATTTTTTCGTGCTGTCATGCAACGTCGACCAAAACAACCCCGGCGCCGGAAATCATTCCGGATTTTGTCTAGAATGGTCTTTTTCATGCTCGAAAATACATTTCGGCGCGAACATTGCGAACTCGGGCTGCATTTCGTTGCAACGCGCATGCACCTGGAGTCACATAACGCAAGTAGCCCCAACCGAGCACAAAGTTTCAGGGGCGTTTTGATGGCGAGTGCGCTCGTCGCGGCATCTTGCGGAGGCCGCGGAATCTACGGAACGCATGGATTTCAATTTGGAAAATTTATCGGCATTAAGTTCTCAAACTTTTGATGCGAAAGGTGCATTGACATTTCCAAGGTCGTGCTTTAGATTTTCAATTTCGGAACTCTGTGGGTTTAATGTTCTTATAAGCATACGACGCTAAAGGTGCATTCTAAAGTCGTACATCGGACCATACAACAATACAAGCCAAGTCAACACACTATCAAACAAGTTGACAAAGCATGCAGCGAGTTCCGACGAGACGAAGCGTTGTGGTGGTTCATTTGTGCCGTCATGCCACAGAAAGGAATATCGACATTTTTTTTTTACCTGCGCCAAAGTATCCATGTCAATACACTAAAGCCAGCAAAGGTAACTACGTTCTTATTTATTTTTTTCTACTTCGACTTTTATTCGCGAGGACCCCCCCCCCCCCCTCATGCACACACATACATTAAGCCTATTCAATTTTCTTGTCCTCGATACCCGCGCGCTGCCAGAGCCAGCCAGAGCGCATGCGTTTTTCTCGTGTTGCCCCGACCACCGCGCAGCGCACTTTGGTGCGCGTCCGTTTTTCCCTGGCCAAGTGGATTTTTGCCTGGCAGAGTGGATTTTGGCCTGGCAGAGTTTTGGACGCTTTCTGGCTATAGCAGACGAGAAAAAGGAACAATAATCGTTCGCCGCCATCACTGTGGGGGCTCGACAGATTGCAACGCGTTCGCATGAGGGCATCACCTTCACTTCGATGTTATTGCAACCTCTCCGAAAAGTCTTTTGTCTCGCCGATGTAGAATACTGAGTAGTATGCGTATGATTCTCTGTGGACCAAGCGTCTCATGTTTTCTTCGATATTCCTTCGGTTGCTACATTAGGTGCCCAAAGTAGGCATTCGATTGTGGCCAACATGCTTTCCTTTGCGCGCTTTTTTTTCGGTGCTCCCGCCCCACAAAAGAGTAAAAGACATTGTTGCGGCGCAGCAAATTGCTGCATAGTGAAAGTTTGATTTTGCTACTTCTTTTGCTGAAAGTAATGGGCCACGGGACTCTTCATTTGCCGGATACTTTTATTATATTACTGCGATAGCTATTATACGGACACTCCAGGCGTATTCCTGCCGTCGCCGCCATGTTCCGTATAAACACTCAAGGGCAATAACATCGTCACTGCGCGCCACATGCTGTATGGGCGAGTGAAAGCATAGGGGGGTAGGGGGATGGGTGTGCCGACGATGGTGGCTCAGTCTTGTGTGCGCAAGGGAGAAAAGCGGGGAGGAAGCGCGCCGCCTTCCGTCGCGCGCGATGCATCGGGGAGAGTGGAGGGAGGAGGGATGATTCGACGGTCTGTGAATCTGTGATTGCGCAACATGTTTATTTGCCTTGTTTGAGGCACTATATACAATGACTTTTGCTTAGATGTGAATATTTATTGGATACTTACACGTATATTTCAGTATCTTGTTGCAAGGTTTTGTGCATACATGCAGTGAACTGTTTCCAGTGACACTTTTGTTGCCCTTTATCAAGCTGTATCTTCGCTTTTGTATATTCAATTGTATCTTCGCATTTCTTATGTATATATTGCAGAAGTCCTGCGTTTTATATGTGCTCTTTGTTACGACTATAATTTCGGTGCAATTACTCACATACACGACCGGCGACAACTGCTTCTGCGCGATACAGTGGAACGAACGACAGCGCCATTAGATTTTTCCCTGGCCGTTGCATATGTGCAAAATGTAAACGTGGTTCTTATATTCAAAAGTTTCATTAAAATATTTGTCCTATACTTGTTCATTTCATGGCCTTTGCGTTTTTCATATTAGCTTCATGCACTGCTTTGCTGGTGTCGAACTGATATAGTTCTAAAGCGCGTGTGATATTTTCTTTACTTATTAAATAGACAAAAACGTGGAAGCAGTGATATCAGTTATTTCTGGCACAATTTTTTTAGGCCAAACGAATATATTCTTTTATGAAATAAATACATATTTTACATCTCTTGACAATGCGCAGTGTTCAAGAATTCGTTTGCAGCATCTTTGGCAATGGCAATGCAGTTATTATTCATGTATTTGATCTCTCGACAAATTCTATAAGGAGCCGGCCGAGCTGGAACGTAACCTTCCAATCTGAATTACCTTCAGATTGGAAGATTACAAGTATAGTACGATTAAAAAGACCACAAGCAACGTAGTTCTAGCATGAAAATGCACTTAGTCTGCATGTTCTTCCTCAATGTTTTGTGCTTCTGGACGTTCGTGGTAGCAGAACTAGACGCTTGGCCGCGTGTTGTTAACGCGGCGATGACAATTACCCGAGCTTTGTACGAGTTAGACGCCACATTTGCGCTCTTAATTGATCTACCCGAAAGCCGCTGTGAAGTACTGATTGGTCCGAAAGCCGTGAGAGTACGGAAGCGATCTGTCCAGACACGCGTGCATGAGTTCAGCCTCTCCGGTATTTACGCCTTGTTTACGCAGTCGACATGCCTTATCCACCTGCTGTGTTCCAAACCTGAACACAAAATTTATTCCATTCGGTTTTGCTAAATTAGCTCTCTGACACGCTTGCACGCGTCTACCAATCAAATGAATTTGGTGGCACCACTGAACCCGCAGCGTTTAATCGCATTCAAATAGGCTTCGTGAATAATAAAGAAACTTCAATTATGTGAGCACTATGATGGCCATGCTAACCACTGTGCTCTCAAGCACAATCACAATGTGAAGGCTACCAATATGAAGGCAAAAGTTGGTTCATCATGGTCACGGAGCCTATGCATCGTACAGTCAAACTCAGTTATAATGATCAGCTTGATTCAACGCTATTTGTTCGATATATGGAGTAGTCCAATATAACCTAACGCGCTTATAACGAACTTGAGCACCAAATTCATTATACGCGATGAACAGTGAAGCGAAAACGCCCTAACGGAGGAAAACCATGCCACCCACCGTCAATAGTTACTCCAAAAGTAATTTATTGCACAGAAAAGTACACCTATTTGCAGTAGGCAGTGATTTTCGCCAGGACACTACGTTTAGCTCTATCAATGAGGATAGCATTTTCGACAAGCGATATCATTTCACTGAACTCCAGTTCCCTTCGCTGTGTCCCCGAGCAGTATCGTCCCACCACATCGGCAGCAGAAAGGGCTTCGGGTGACGTCGGGAGAGGGCGATCGTCTTCTGGCGACGGCTCCTCGGCGCCACCAGACGCTGGCCAGCTTGTCGGCAACAATTTCCGAGTCCAGCGCGTTTGCTGCTGTTCGGTGACAGACCGCGCGCGCTCCCAGTTCAATCTATCAAATGTCTGGTTCGTATAAAGAATACATTTTACATGCATAATGATAGGAAAATTTCGCGTGTTTGACAGAGACCATACTTCGCTCTATCCCAGTTCGTTATATTCGGGTTTGACTGTACAGCGCATTCCGGCCGCTTACATGTACTATCAGCGTCAAATGAAACGTGAACAGCGAAGCGCGTGGGCCAAGCATCAGTGAAGGTACAGTGCGCGCCATCCAGTCATCACCATTGACAGGCGCGCACTTCCGCTTTGGCCGCACCGCGCAATCCACCTATAGTGAGATATTTTCGCTTCTGTTCTGGTTCTTACATTTGAAAGGGAGAAAATAAAAGAGAAGCCAATATTTCCAGTTTACGGCGAGTATTGTCGCACAGTTCGCCGAAACCATAAGTGCATCGGCGCGAACAGCGGTGTGCGTAGTGCAGTTAGCACCGTCATCATTCTAGATTCGCTCATGTGGTTTGCGGCTTGTGCGCCACATTCATTCTTTCATTCGGCACACTTGCGCAGCGCGCTATCGCTGGCAGCCGCGACGGTGGCCGGCGTGGGCGTGCCGAGCGCCTTTGGCCGTTTGACTCCCAAACGAGCGCCGTGTGTAGAAACCGGATGCGCGCCCTTGTCAGCGGTGATGACGGCGCGCACCTTCACTCGTGCTTGGGCCAGCCGCTCCGCTGCTCCCGTTTCATTTGACGCTGATAATACCTTTCAAATATTAAACCGCGTTCTAGAAGGCCATTTTTCAAGCAACCTTTCTCACTTAAAGGCAGTTAAAATATCGCAAATTCTTCATTTTAGTCACTCAAAAAAAAGTAGCTAATTGCTAAATGGAATACTTCGCTGTAAACAGACAAAGAAGTCACTAAATCTAGGGACAAAATCGCTAAAATATCAACACCAATTAAATACCGGTAAATTATAAAAAGCAAATTTGATTTTGTGTTTTCTAAGATAGTTAGGATAGACGGCCCAAACAAGCACGGGATGATGCAAGGGATGGTAGAATAAACTTGTTTTGGACTCTAAGCGACAGCTTTCTCAGCAGTTCAGGCTTACGAGGCATGTCCTGCAGACGTCTCGCACCATACGGCAACTCTGTCTGCTTAGTGTGGCCGGTCGAGCGTCATCTCCTACAGCACGTGGCGACGATGCCCGAAAAACAATACTACATGCCCAAGCAGGGGATACGTAATAACGAAATCGTACCTATGTGGGCGCAATTCTGAGTGAAAATTTGGCATCAGCTGTTCTTTTGTTGGATTTGTTGGATTTATCAGTGTGCAGCTGACAGTGCCCGCTTTCAGAAGAGTGTGTGTGTGTGTGTGTGTGTGTGTAGGGGGAGGGGCACGCCTCCCCCGAACCGGTAGATACGCTCATGACAAGCATGATGTCACGCACGCACAGGTAAATATAAACACATCTCACTCGATAACCACCAGCACTTGCTGTCACAACACTGGCCTGATGAGGAACGCTAGTAGCGAGAAGCGAGCGCTTCGTGCAGCCTCAGTTTTACCGCGAGAACACCTTTCACGGCCAAATAAATGAAAGCAGTCTTGAAAGTACTGGGAACCTCAATGGAACTATTGAAGTTCCTAGTATGACAGACCAAGTAGCCCGAATCAATCAATGCCTTGAAAGATTCCTGCAGACGCGTAGAGGTAGGGAAATTAACCAGCTGGAACCGAGTAGGCCCTGTGTGCTATATACATACCGGAGATGAATACACTGAAGAACCAATGTGGCCGGGAGTGCGGCTGGTGGAGAGGCCAGACCCCCTTATCAGGGCGTCAAGCGGCTTTATGTAGACTCGAGTGATCTTGGTCGAGACTCCAGGCGCCATATTCCCAGACTTCTAAAGGGGGAAGAAGGGAGGCAGATGACCTACTTTACCTCCCCCCACACTGAGAATAGGGGTAAATGCCCCCCCCCCCCCCCGGTTGATACGCCCATGGACCAGGCCTCATCCCATCGCGAGTGCGAAGCGCAGAATTAATGACGGAAGAGCTGATTTGGCGGCACATGCACATATATACCGGCTTGACTGGCGCGAGCGTGACTGGCTCGTTACAACACGCGACCACCACTTCCAATTTCCGTGATGTCACCAGCCTCCCGATTCACATCCGATGCCTAGTTGCATTTGGCGCACGTTTTGGACTGGTCGCATATAATGTACTTAAATATCTGCTACGCGCCACCGCCGAGCCTCTGTATCCATTGGCTGATTTCTTCCGGCATACAAGCAGAGGTCGAGGGGCGACGCCCCCTCGCGAAGACCCCATCAACTGTTCGGCATGGCCAGCCAATGATCAGGTGGTTAGCAAAAGAATGAATCCCCTCCTTAAAGAAGGGAAGTGGGAGAGTCACAATTCAAACACACAAGACAGCCGGTGCTATAGTTTATAAGCGGCGTTAACGAGTCGTGTGCTGCTTGCTCGCGTCGATATTGTGCTACGGAGCATCTGCTGCGCATGAAAATAGGCCGCGTTGTGCCCTAACACTTTCTAGATGGACGGCCAAACACACACAAGAGTCTCTCTAGGCCAGTGGACGCCGCACATTTCAGTGCAGTCTGTTAGCGCAACGATGGAGCGCGACGGTGTGACGCCAACAGGCGGCAGCCGTCACTCGAAACAGACGGATCGCCGAGTGCGCTTATGCCCCTCCTCCCCTTCCCCCCGCTTCCCCCCCTTCTTTTCCCGTTCAACGAAGCCGCCATTTTCTTTTCACGCATCCCTCGCCTCCGGCTCTTTCGACGCGCAGTCATATCCGTTCGGTGCTGTCGGCGCGCGAGCGGGGCGGCGCGCGATTTCCGCGAGGAGACCCAAGAGAAACCACGTGACTGACCCACATAGGCCTCCCCGGACGCTTGTCACGTGACTGCATGTGCAAGAGCCACGAACACGCAGGCGGGCAGCAACGAAACGCGACGAAAGAGAGAGTGGGGGGCGAACAGACTTGGAAACGGGCTTTGGAAAATAATTATATATATATATATATATATATATATATATATATATATATATATATATATATAGGAAAGGGCAAAGTACGGAGCGCGGCGGGACACGTTATGCAACAAACAAAGACGTTACTCAATGTGCTCCTTTCACAACAGCCGTCGCCGTGGTTACGCACACTTTACATCTCAAACCCGTTCGCTCGCTCCATATACCAGCCGAACGCACCGACTCCTCGGTATTCAATCAACCGCGTCAGGCAGCAGCAGCGAGTGCAGCGAAAGGAGCATCGTCTTCTATTCTAATTTGCTCGCTGTCTTGCCGAATACCCACCAACACAAATCGCAGCCACGTTCGCTCACGCTAGCGAAATCCGCGCGCGGCGCAGACGACCGATAACGGTACTGCAACAGCGCTCGATGTCGACTACCGAGTGCTGTTTTGCGTCAATTTAGTTTATTTATCCCGAACCTCCCGCTTTCTTGTCGCCACTGGCTGGCGATGAGGCGCAACTGCAACGAAACAGACATTCGCGCCCACGAAAGAACCTCATGTGAGCGTATCTAATCCACTAACGCCTGAACGCCTCGCATGCAGCGGTTGCTGAAACACGAAATTTTGCAACGTTTTCCCCGCTCGTACGCAGCTTCAGTCGCAACTATAGGGATCGAACTGCTACCTTGTTTCTTCATACCCCCAACAAAACTAGGCCCACGGAGAGGGCAAGAGCAGAGAAAAACGAAAGAAAGAGAAAACAAAGAGGACAACGAAATAATTAAGTGCGTTGCGCTGGCGTTTTACATCGGAGAAATAAACTATAGAAGATCGCGTCTCCAGTAGCGTGGAGCTCAACCTTTCATACAGAGCGCGCACGGAGTGTTCGCGCGAGTTCAGTTTCGTTCATTCGAGAGAGAGAGAGAGAGAGAGAGAGAGAGAGAGAGAGAGAGAGAGAGAGAGAGAGAGAGAGACGTGCCAGAAATAAAAATGGTATCTGCAAGAGCGCGGAAGTGGACGGCGGAGAAAAAAAAAGGAAGACCGATATCTTCGGCTCGATGCTGTAGAGCGAACGTTTATCAGCAACACATTCACCTAGCTCAATGGCGTTTATCGGTGAAAGTTACGCAAGAAACAGTACATTAATTGATCGATCGATTAAGTTTAACATCCCAGCGAAGGACAGAGGCAATGAGAGACGCCGTAGGGGAGGGCTCTGTTTTAATATTGACCACTGAACGTGCACTAAAATCTCGGTGCACGAGCGTTTTTGCTTATTCTGAAGTGAAACCAGATCGCGGCGGCAACCCATAATTACGCACAGAGTCACGAAGCACGGTGGGGAGCTTGCTTCGTTCGCTGCGCGTTCGGAAAACATTGAGCCGAACTCGAAGGCTCTGCGACGGCATATACGCGGCTGACCAGCAAACCACTGCTCCCCAAGCGGCGGGCACCGGTGCACCACAGCAATACGGGAAACGGAAAAGAGCACGGTACTCATGTTTCCATCTGCAGACAGTGCAAAGTGAAACAATGCGGCGCACACGAGGATGCACGCCGCGTGAAACTTTAGCACGCACTGCTAGCGCACGTGTGCGTGCGTGTTCACTATCAATCAACGGGGGCGAGCGAAAGAAATAAGCAAGAAAAGCAGCTGTAGAACGAGGGACACGAAGACGAAGAAAAAGCGCCGTACACTGGAAGGTAAAGGTATATTCACATGTCACACAAAGGCTTAAGCCTGTACCCATTTATGCCACGGCCATTGGTGGACTGGAAAAGCCTTCCAGTATCAATCACTTGCGTGCAAGAGATTGCCATCGTGAATTGGTGGCTAACATTGTATATACAACCAGGAATTTCATCTTGTTACTTCATTATGCAGAATTCCGATGCATTCGGTCCTTAGGGGTACCAATAAATGAAATAAAATAAAGCCGCTATTTCGCCGTTTAGTCGCACCACGACAGCGAGTAGA
Source organism: Dermacentor variabilis (assembly GCF_050947875.1). Taxonomy (NCBI): domain Eukaryota; kingdom Metazoa; phylum Arthropoda; class Arachnida; order Ixodida; family Ixodidae; genus Dermacentor; species Dermacentor variabilis. The sequence continues at coordinate 101,398,659 of NC_134568.1, forward strand.
AAGAGCGAGCTGAACAAAAGCGCGCGGTCCGGACGCCGGATGGAACGGGGAAGTCGGTGGCATCATAACGCCGTCGCGACGATGCGGGCGACGGCGGAGCGAAGGGGCGGCGCGCCCGGTGTAAACAAATCAACGCCGCGCGCGCGAGAGAGAGAGAGAGAACCTTTCAGCCCATGCTATTTCTTTTGTTTCCTCGTCCGTTTCACGGCGTCCCCTTTCCCCGGGTCGCGTTTATGCGCGAAGTTATTCCTGGACAAGGAACTGCCGCTGCTTTGCGGACTACAGCTCGCGTCATTTCCCTACTTTAATCCCCATTACGCAACACGAGCTCGGCGTCGCGCCAGGACAGTGTGGGCTGAGCACCGATTCCGTGCAGCAGAATCCTAATCGACACCGCGACTAAAGCGCACCGTTTTCGTTCGCCTTTGATGTGCCTGTGAGAACGCAAAAGTAGCGACAGCAAAATGCGCTGTCAAAGAAGGTAGTAACCGAGTGAACGTCAAGGGGAGAATAGAATGTCCATGCGCTGCAGACAGTTTGGTTGGCGTTCCAACAAACGCAGCCCCCCCCCCCCTTCTTTCTTTAAAGAAATGAACGTAGAAGAAAGAGACGTAGTCACCTTATCATGGTGACGGCTACTCCTTTTGGCATAGCGGAAACAACAATATAAAACATATATGTAAGAAAATGAAAAGAAACCACGTCATAGGGTCAGAAATCCGCAAATAAACCCATAAACATATAAATATACAAGGAAAATGGAAGTTGCACCACAATGAGTTTGTAAACAAAGTCACAGACACACACAAGAGGCCTACCCGCCGTGGTTGCTTAGTGGCTATGGTGTTTGGGCAGCTAAGCACGAGGTCGCGGGATCGAATCCAGCAACGGCGACCACATTTCGATGGGGGCGAAATGCAAAAACACCTGTCTACTTAGATTTAGGTGCATGTTAAAGAACCCCAGGTGGTCCAAAATTCCGGAGTCCCCCACTACGGCCTGCCTCATAACCAGAAAATGGTTTTGGCACGTAAAAGCCCATAATTTAATTTTACTTTTATCACACAAGCGGCCGTGATGTAGAGACTGCGATGAGCATATAAACAGATTGATTACACAGAGTTAAAATAATGCACGCACAGAATACAAAAGAAAAGTATAGCAGCCCCCTCCATTTTAGTACGGCTACGGAGGCCGTTTCAAGAATTTTTGAAAAGTATGAAGTACGCCCGTGAGCAACGCGAAATTGAGCGGCTACCACGCTAACACGCAACAATAACCACACGGACTTCCGATTTCGAATGTGGCATGTTGTGAAAATCAGAAAGTCAGAACAAGCATTTAAAGCCGCTCTACATAATCGTACTGCGCGCATTATTATAACTTTTTTTCCCTACGGAACAACTAAGCTATTTCGCACCACCTCCGAGATCGCAAAGGTAACACAAATCCCGCGTTATCTTTCACGTTGGCGGAGGGTACATTTATTGCTTTCCGTAGCTCCCTAGTTTCACTGATACGCTAAATGGCGGGGACGAAGAGAGCAAGATATTCTAAACGTTGGCAATGCCCAGACATCCCGATACGACCTGCTTTAATCTGAGTTGAAGCTCCATCCAGCTCGTCTGCTTAGCACGGTGCTTAACCACGCGTCGCGAACACCGCGTGCTCCACCCGCCCGGCGAAGCCCGGGGCTTCGACAGCGCGCACTGCACGCAAGAGAAAGGGGGACGCGACGCCGGCAGCGGGGCGGCGGCACTGGGGACGGACGCGGAAAACCAGCCGTGGCAGAGTCAGCGAGTCGGAAAAGCAAAACAAGGCACGCTCTTGCCATTTTCTCGCGGCGGCCGCTGCACGTTACGGGAACGTTACTTACTGTAACTATACAGGAAGCGGCGGCAACGTCCACGGAGAGGAGGAGCCCCCAAGGCCGACTCGCAAACGATGCGTGCCACGGCGCGTCGTGCGCGAGCGTCTTAAACGAGCTGTGATTCAGCGGGGCGGTTTGGTAATGCAGTGACTAAAAGGAAGAATGCGCCGGAAACCGCCGAAAAAAAATAAACAGTAAAGTAAAGAGACAATCGAGGCGCCGGCATGCACAGTCAGGGTGGCATGCGTCTGACGGGCGGAGCAGGCATGCGCTGCGGTAGCAGGTGGCATACAGAATTCCGCGAGGATTTTGCTCACACAGCACTGTTCAATCAAGTTGTCCTTTTCGGCGGCACGGCGTGCAGGGCTAGGCAGGTCAAGACTCGTTCGGGACTCCGCTCCACTACCAGTGATGAGGACCCAAACATAGCTAGCTGCAGGTTACAATGGCTATGCACCCTGATGTACCGTCGGCATATGTTGAAATGTTAACGAAAAAAAAATATAAATACTTCCTTCATCACAGTGCGAAGCAACACTTAATAACGAAGCAGCTAGACCTTTCTCAGCGACTAGAACGGCGCCCGTCTGAATCACGCTAGCGTTGCCCAAGGCGGCAAAGTCACCACAAAGACGCGTTTTCGTTTATTCCGACTAGTTCGCTGACGGTGCCACATAGACGTCGTCCTCCCCCACCGTGTAGAGTGACGAGCGCTGGACGACTCTCTTCCGAGTCCACCGCCGTCGAGTCGCTCGCAAGCGCGCGCTCTGCTCGTGCGCCCGAGAACGGTGCCACGCGGGAAAGCGCGCGGCCGAAAGAAGGAATGGATTGTCGGCTCTAACCTCGACCTCAAAAGCTGACACGGAGGAAGCCAGGAGGGGAAAATCAGAATGGAACGACGCCGTGGCCATCCTCCTCTCGGAGCGCGAGTGCCAAGCAGAGCTGGGCAACGCGGCAGCTGGCAAGACGCGGCAGACGACCGTCCCTCGGTTGCCCACCCCTTCCTCCTCCTGTTAGCTGGCCTGCTTTCGGCCTTCGATACAAACAGAGCGTCGCGCCGAGAAGGCACGAATAAAACAATCGGGGCACAGGAAAGGGGATCGGAAGGAAGAATAAAAGACGGCCAGCGGCAGAAAGGGAAACGCGCCCCCTCTATGTGTGTGTCCGTTTAATTCCGGCCCGAACGAGGTGCGCTGGGATCCGGTTTATCCTTGACCGAAATCGGCGAATAAAGAGCGGCTGCGGCAAGGAGACAACCACCCGGCGAAGGAAAAAGTAAGAAAGGAAAGAGCTCCGCCTGCACAGTTCATACGCTCCTCCTGTCCCTCGAGTTGACAGATACTGAATTAGGGTACTCAGCCAAGTGTAAATTTTTTAGTGCGCACTGACTGGCAATTTATACTATCTATGGACAAGTACCTCGGGACGCCACATTGGAGAAATCCGGATGAACATTCGACCAGAGCAGGGTGTAATTGGGAGCGCGTCAATTGTGACCACGGCAATGCATGGTCAATAATTTGAAAAGAGCATAAATCTTCCCGTGTGCCTCTTAAACTTGGCAGGTGAACATTTGAAAGTCAGACGCTCTCTCAGGCTTGTGTTGTAACTAATGCTACTTCTTAGGGAGGGCCTCATGGGAAACTAGTTCATACTTGCAATCACGCTAGTCGCACTGAAACGGTTAGGTTTTATTACGAAGTGTTACAAAGCTTTTATCCAGCAACTATATACAACGCAATACGGCGGATTAAAAATGCAATGCAACGGGAAAAGAAGCATCGCCTATTACTCCAAGAACTGCTACTACTGCTGCTGCTACCAGTGCCAGGTCTTGCCTACTGCATGCACAGCTCATCTTCTATGTAAAATTACGAATCACCCTCGCGCTCGAACCGTTGAAGGTGCAGTGTCATTACACTCAATCTATATGCTGTGTGAATCATCATTCCACCCAATGTCATATGCTGTGTGAATGTGGCATCATACCTCTACAGCTATGAATGAACTTTTGAAGCCGCGGCACAGCGATCCGGGACTCATATACAGGTCACATGTGTGTTTCTTCACTCTGCTCTTTTTTTTTTTTTTTTTTGCAGGATGCCTTGATCAAAACGCGGTCAGAATGAAAAACGCATCCTCCCGAAGCAGAAAAACCTCCGTAACCACTGATTTACTGCAAGCATCCGAAGTAAAGCGGCGGCCGGTTGCAGCTACAGATATAAACAAAAGAAACGCGGAACAAAACTGACAGGCTGGAGTAGTATTTACGTCGCTTAACACACTTAAAATCTACGAGTCTAGCAAAAATCCGCTGAAATGGAAAAATCTGTCGGCGTTAAGAGGGGAATATACAAGATGTGGGTATATTTCGTACAAAGGCGTCATTATTTCGCACGGACCTTACTGCATGTACGAAATGTCCCAAGAAAAAAAATTTTTTTGAGAGAGCGAGAAGCTAATTTGTATTAGTTTTCAGCGCACACTGACGAATCTTATGAATGGCCTGCGCCCTCCTCTGTCCTGCAGCTCCAGGGAGGGCCAGCAACCGCCGTCGCGCATTTCCGGTATACGGTATACGCACCAGAGCGTCCACACACATTGCGAACGCTTGATCACTGGTGCCCACCGCTTTGCGTGCGAACTCGGCGATCTGCGAGCTGCAAGAACGAACGCCGGGGGAGAAACGCGTGGCAAAGAGTTGAAGCGGACGAAAAGCGGGGCGCACGAATTCGCCTACGAAAAGGGAGGGCAGCGCGCTGGCTTCGATTGTGTTCCACGGCACCGTGCGCGTACGCGCGAAGCACTTGGCGCCCCCGGCGAGGACGGACACTGACAAGTATTACGCAAACAGGCGCGAGAACGTGTCATTCGCCAAAGAGTTATCATCACCGCACGCTCACTCGCACGGCGGCGCGTCGGAACCAACCGCCGGGAGACCTAGATAGCGCGCGCTCCGCATTCTCCGCTCCGAGCCCAACGAGGTGAGAGCGTGCTCGCGTAGCGGGCACCACAGGTATACGTACACACATTCAATTTTGAGCGACGCCGCCCCGAGCTGGATGCAAGGAAAGCGAGGAAACAATGTGAGAAGAAAGGAAAGTGACAGATTGATAGCGCCCTTCTTCCTCCCAGACCCTCGCATGTGCCAGGTTTGCCCGCAGCGACTCCATATCTTGATTCTTCTCCACCTTGTTCGCAGTCGACTGGAGAGAGAGAAAAGAATGCGCCGGCAGTGCGTGCACGCTCGTCGCCGTCACTTAAAAAAAAAAAAAGCGTTTCTAGGTCGGCGAAAGCAAATTTCTACCAAAGTGGTGCGCGATTCTCCGCGTCAGAAATGAAGCGGGCGGACTGACGGGCGCCACCAAGTGCCGCCTCTGCAGCTGTATAGGTTTCGAAACGTCCTGAGCCCTGTATCGCGTGTAATATCAAAAGGGAGCGCGCGCTCTTCGCCGCCTCGGCCGGTGGTGAGACGCGCGATCTTCTCAACTGCACGTGACCTGCCCTGCGGCAGTGCGCCGAACAATCCCTTCTCCCGACTCGACGCCACCGGAGAGCACTGCCACGGTAGGGCAAACTCAAGGGCCCGCCCCTGCACGCACGTTTTTCGCGTCCTCCTTTTCGAGAATTTCATGGCACGAAGCGACCTGGGCTCGAAATTTCTTTGACAGGACGGGAGTGGCACAGCTACGTGCTGCCTTGTTCGCTGCTTTCTGCACAAATGGGCGGGAAAGTAACTGCTCGTTAGACCGCAGTGTCCGCACGAATGTCGCACGAAAGCTTCAGCCAGCTGAAGAAAAACATGCTTTCTTTTTTTTTTAATTACGAAACACTGAAACGGATTCCACACATGATCCTAGTCGACATCACACGAAGCGCAGATGAATCTCGCTGTCACTCGAACGGCGAATGAGGAAAAGCGCCGAATTCGCGCTCGTCGTTAGACGGTGATCTTCGCTCACCTCGTTCTTATATCTAGACGGGGAACGGTCACTCGTAAATCTCTGCAAATGGCACCTGTTTGTCGTGCTGGGCACCCCGGAAAGATTGGCTCGGTGCGCCATGCAACTAAGGCACCATAAAACTGAAGCATCGAACTGCTACATTCCGCGGTTTCCAGAAACTTACCAGACATTGTGCGCTCTGCTGACGGAAAATCAGAACTATATGAAACCGAAGCCAGCATAAGAAACGAAAAAATTTAGACGTTAACGAAAACAATTAATGTATTTTTTTAGGCTTCACAAAAAACAGAATCATGTGGGGTAAGGTAGTGCAGGACGTTTTAAAAATCGTCCCAGACACGTCTACAGAGAGCCATCTGAGAAAACGTTAAAAAGGGCCAAAACTCCCTTTAGAAGCAAAGTGTCGAAAATGCGGAAGTTAAACGCCACCTGTTGCACGAATGCAGCGCTATGTGACCACTCTGCCCTCCGGAGAGCTCACCGTCTCCCTCTCGGCGCTTGTTCCGCCTCGCCCTTGCCAGATACAAAGCGCCATTAATGCGTGCCATCTGTCGCTGTCCGCGGCGGTATCGAAGAGAGGGAAATCTCGGGGCGCGGGGAAGGGGGGGGGCAGGAACAAGCCACAAAGCGGCGGGAAGAAAGGGAGAGCGCCATTTCCGGAAACGGCCCCAGAGAGCGCACACGAAAGAAGGGGAGCCGGCACAACAACACCAGCGACCGCTACGCGGAAATAGCTCGGCGCGGAAGGAGGGAGGAAGTGAGAGAAGAGGGACCGGTCCCGCGCTTGGCCTTGAGGAGGATGCTTCTCCCCTTTTTAGCCGCCACGGTGCGTTGTTACGTAGGCGATGCGATGCAACGGGGGCGGCGCACGAGGCCGCATCTGTCCGCTTGCACTGCAGCACCATACGCTCGCCGCCGGCGCAGCTGTGGTGGGGGTAATAATGTCGGGGCCAGGATGTAGCGGCTACACCGCATTAATTGCTCCAGATCTTGGTTTTGCAGATGAGCGTTAAAGAGGGTGGAAATGAAAAGCGACACATTGCAAGTGTAGTCGGCAAAATGAGCTATGCGAGTAAGTCGTGGAAACCGAGGGAGACACATGAACGCTTTAGCGTCTTGCCACTCTGGCAAGGAAAAGCTCCGCGAAGAAAAACGAATCTGAAACGCTCCTTTCCTAGCATGGGGAAACATGACAAAAACATTGCGCATATTTTTATTTAGGAGGAGGAGGCCATATTGAAGCGATCGCACGAACATCGCTTGGATTTTCATCGAGCTAGCAGGCAAAAAGAAAAAAAGAAAAGAAATGAGCAGAACACGCGACGCACGGGGTATAAGCTAAAAGTTGGAAATGACAGCAACGACGAATGGGTAGGTACGGATACATCACCTTACTGCATTACTGCACACCGTGAAGTGACTAACGGGGCAAGCGTCATTTGGTCCCGACGCCAGTAAGTCGTATAGTAGCTGAAGACTGGTTATTGCACGCAATCGCGAGACACGGTGAAACATAAAGCATTATTTGGGGGTCATCACGCCAGGGCTTGGTCTCTTGGAGCTGGACACCGCAAAACACGGATGTGCAGAAAACGCATTTTTAAGCCAGGTTATAGTGCTAATGGCGGGTGGAATCTTTGTCCGGGGTAGCACTAATAGCTCTACAACCTGGAAATAACGGCGCCATGGTTTTAGCCAAGCAAAATGAAAGCAAAATGGGTGGACAAATGGGTACCGGCAAGTAAAGCCAGGAAATTGGACGAGTATAGGTCTTGTACGGTGTTTATTTTACAAGCTACAGCGCAGGAATTACTAATGCTGCGGTGCCAGAAATAAAGACGAACAGTATCAAAGCAAAAAACTACATTCGTAAGACTACCCGCTGCGGTGGCTTTCACTGTAGTACTCCAAAATGGTGCGGCGAAGCCGACTACACGCAATCCGTACGTCCGACGGCGCCAAACGCGGAAGTGGCACTCGCGGAAGGAAGTAGGTGAGTACGCGATGCACTTGGCCTTGGGAGAGCGGCCGCCTTTCCTGTTACGATGCGGCGGCGCGTTACGTCAACGAAAGGGGGAAACGTGGAAGCGCCTAAGAAAAGACCGCCAGGCGGATGGGGGTCGCGCTACGAGGAAAGCGCGTACGAAGATCGGCTCCGCCTGCGCTCCTTCCTGCCAAGCGTTAGGGAAAGCGACGTCGAGGCGTGTCCGTCGAGACAGAACGGGCATGCACCCTGAAAAAAGCTAGCTCTGCGGACACCGTAGGAGATCCGCTGTAGACCGGAGGCAACCGGTTGAATGCGGTAGAGGCCAGTGACGACGGAAGTTGCCACGCAGCTATTCAGAAAAAAAAGCACTGCTCCTAGCTCTCTTGCTACAAGCGCCATGGAAGGACGGATTGGAAATACGTTTACGTATGTGGATACGACGAGATATCGCTACAGATCCCCGCTGCGGTTTTCCACAGGCTGCATCGTGTAAAGCTCCGCGTTCTGTAGATGACTGTCAGAGACGGTTGTGTGAGCTTTTTAGAATAAAGAAAAAAAATCGGTGGCGCCCAAGAGATTCAAACATTAGCCTTATCACGTGGATAGCCAGTGCACTCACTGCTCCGCTAGGCCACCAACTTAAATTGCAAGGACTTTGAAATTAAGGATATGCTTGCGGAAATACGGACTGAATCCATTTTTATGATCTTGTGCGCAAAGATAATTCTAAATGACAATGAAGACGAAGATAAAAACGCACAAATGTCTCGAAACTTGTGGATGCAAACGACTAAATTGCGCTAGGACACACTCGCGCGGTATTTTTAACGGCGCTAAGATGGGCCTACTAACTCGTAGTTCAATGCGTAGTGCCTGACACGCGACGACGACTTCGGCGGCAGTGCTGAAGCAGAGAAAACGCATCGCTCTCATTCGTGACACTTAAATTTCCAAGTTACGGCAGTGAACGCTGATAGTTTTCATTCATTCTTTATGCAAGTAAAGGAAACAGTTAGCGAGCACTATGAAAGCAAACGAGCAGGAAATTTGCTCTAGCAGCTGAAAACGTCATGCGATCGTCCTTACAGCTGCCCTGCACGCGACACGCGCACATAGCGGCCGCGTGTCCCAGTTCGGCGCAACACACGCTGGCGCCACTCATTAGAGAAGATATTGCACCAAGAGGCTCTCGGCGTTAACGTGGCTTCCGACGTTCCGTTCGACCTGCAGTAGTGCAACGAAGCAGCGGTATCCCTCTCAGATACAACTGCTAGCGGCAGAGCGTTGCCATGGAAATACACCCATCGGTGGCCGGGACATGCGAGCACGTCCCGGAGAGCACGGGCTGCATAGGCGCCCCGCACGCGGCGGAGTTGCGGCTGCAGGCAGTGCAGCAGGGAGGCGGGCCTGGCCCCACTCCTCGGCCAGGGCAAGTGGGTCGCGCGGGGATCGGAACGAGGTCACCACCTGCGCCGCCGCCGAGCGCACCGGCGGCACGGGGGGCTTCGCGCACAGCGTGCGAGCGCGCGTTCCGAGTCCGCATCCCGGGTATCCGTCGAGCCCCCAGTCGATCCTCGATGCCCAAGCCCGGGGAAGACATGGTGTAGAGGAGGAGGGCGGTTGGGACGCCCGAGTGAGTGAGGCGCGGCTCCGAGGATAAGAAGGACAAGTAACGGAGGTGCCCCAACAGACTCGCAACTACACGCCTTGGAAAAAATTAACACCGTCACAGAAGATGACGGTCGGGAAAGCTTAACGGAGACGATTAAGACCCGACAAGCGGGACTGTGCATACGTGCTGCTCGGAAGGTTTCGGCGGTGAGGCTATATACCGTGGCGACATATATACGTTGGTTGAGAAAAGAAATATCTGGTAACTGCGCCAGCTTTCTTGAGCCCCAGTTCACCAGCGCAAACGCGCACACATGTAGCGGAGGCGGAGAAGCCATCGATTCGCAGCTGCCTTTTCGCGCAGTCCCGCACAGCGGCCTTGCGGACGCACCGGAGCGCAGCTGCTGCACGTATATAGCTGCCGGTCGCAAGGGCGTCGTTGTGGCCCGTAGCCGCTTGCATGCGGCGGTGGTGATCCGCGGAGCTAGCCGGAGCACAACACCGCGGATGATTGCCAGAATTCTTCAAACGTTTACATTTCACGAAGAAGAGAAAAGGCACTCCATCGTCACCAACGTGTTGTGCCGTATAAGCCAACCTGCATCAGGCTCAACCGTTAAATTGTTATACGTTTGTCAAACGCTAATTTTTTTTTTTTTTACACTTCTGGCATATTCAGATATACCGGCCCAATGATTGAATACGACGTCGCCATTGCCATCGCCAGAGAAGCAGCGTATACGCTTACGCGCTTATTCTGAAGTGTGATGAAATGTTACGTATACGGCAGGGGGGGGGGGGGGGGGTACTTGACACCAAAAGATATCAAGAGCATATACCGTTCTTCCGAGTATGAAGGGGTGCTACTTGCATCTTTGCTATTTATGGGGGCCTGTGGCTGCGTCAAGCTGTTGGTTTGGGAAGCTGTATGTGCTAATCGCAGCATACGCACATACCAAGTCAGGATGCTCCCACCGTAGGCGAAAATCTAACCCGCGATTTCGTGCTCGGCAGCAGGAAGCCACGGCCAATGAGACACTCTGAGAGGACGAAACTAGAAATGGTAGTTGATGGGATCACTGGCTGCCGTGGTCAGGAATTCCGCGGTCAGGGGGACCTGACCCCTGCAGCCGTCTATTCAGGTGAGAGCGAAGCCTGAGCCCCCGCGTTACGTTGCGTGGTGCGAAACCGCGGCATGTAGCTAACCGTATTGTGAACTTTGTATCTGTGATGGGTACAGCCACAAATAACGATGACGAATGAGCGAAACAGTAAGTGGTGTGGAAAGAAGAGCGAGTGGGGGAGTTAAACAGACGGCGCCATGCAGAATGCACGGCTCCCTTACCCACATTTTTACATCTTTATGGGCGTGTAAAGAATCGTATCGAGAATGCAATGCTGATAGGGCTCATGCTGTTCGTGGCTTCGAAGTACCGGGCTCGCAGTGTTAAAGAAAGGCAATGCGGGCAAGACAGATGACGATTATCGTTGTGTGGCAAATAAACACCCAAAAGGGTGCAACTGTTTCCCTCACGTTTAAGGGGTAAGATAAAATTGTTGGTGGGAACCAATAATTGCATCTTGTTTGCCAACTTTCTCTCACAACTTAAATTGAAGACAACTGTGGCACGCGGCATAAAAAGTGCATTAAATCAAGTTTCATATCTACCCCTGTGAAATTCCCGTCGGATATTTCTGTGCGCCCAAGGCTTTCAGAATGATTACATAGTTTTCATCTATATCTTTTGTCATCGCACGTCTAGTTTGAGCTCCGCTGTCGTCCTTTATAAATTTTTGTAAGGCCTTAACAGCATGGATGTTACCCGTGTGACAAGAAAAAAAACCCTTAAGGGTATAAACACTTCTACAGTGTAGCTGCGTGGCGCCACCAGAACAGATGGTATATCACGATATAGCTATCACTGTAAACATAAATGGGCCTGAACAGGGGTTTTCATGGTTGAATACTTCGTAAAACTCCATAGATCAATATATTTATTCTATCATCGTGGAGCAAAAAAGCACAAGACCATGATTTTAACTCTTTAACCAAACGACGGAGTAAAAAAAAAAACACAGAATCATATCACTCCATGTACAAAAGGGAGTTTATTAGTGTGAAAACCTCGTGCCGTGAAATGGAGCGAAAATGTATTTCCTCCGTGCACTGCAAATACAACTTATATAGCCGATATAGGAATGAAATACGACGCACAACCTATTCAAACTTCCCCGGCGCTAAATTTTTAGATCATCAACGGCAACGTATTTAATATGAAAACGTGAATTCCAGAATGCTCTCTACAAAAAAAAAAAAAAAGAAACGGGGTTTTTTTTCTTTTTCTGTCGACACGTACAAGTAGGAATACATCGACAAGCCGAAAACAACAGCAGTCGCTCTGCGAAGCGTGGCAGAGAGAGAGAGAGAGAGAGAGAGAGAGAGAGAGAGAGAGAGAGAGAGAGAGATGGGGGGGGTTGGAGATGGCACTACGTTTGATTTCACATCAGCGCTTGCCTCGGGTCCGCAGATGAAACGACTTCGATACTGTCACCACACCTTGCCTCGCTAAAGTAAAGCTCACGCCTCCGTTCAGTACACTTGTACTGGCTATGGCGAGGCGGTGTACGGATTAAGACAGAAGACAACGCGGAAAGCTAGACACAGCTCATCCGTCCCCGGCACTGTATTCAATCCAGCATCGAAAAAAGCGAGGTCTTGCCATGAAGCATCGGAAGGTGCGGACCGTCGAATGAGGCCTCTGCGTGAAATATGGACTCGAAGAGCGAGCCAGTGGCAGCTTGAAGACGCGCCACGGGACGCACCATGCTGTGCCGGACGGATTCCTCAGCATCCACGGGGGCCCTCCGAAGCACCACCGTGTAGGGAAGGAAGCGGCAGGCAGTGCGCGCGGCCAGAAAAGAGCCGCGGCAGGAAGCTGCGCTGGCCCCGATTGCTGCCCCCTTGCCGAGCGCCTCCGGCCGCCGCTGGATGAAGGGCGCACGGCGCCGCGGGGGCCGTCTCCTCAAGCGCGCCCGCCCCTAGCTCCGAGCCCGGCTGCTGGCGGTTTATGCCCGGGTCGTTAAATCGGACACTGCTCTCTTGACGCCAACAAAGCACTCCTGGGAAAAGCTTCGCTACAGCCCGCGGTCGGTGCCGAACTACAACAATGAGAAGCATATTGATTTCGTCGCGGAAGCCGCAAGAATCCGAGATCCTCCGGCTCTTTTGCTCGTCCGCCACTGACGGAATTTCTAACCTCAAGAACAGGTCTCATACGGAATAATCACATTTAGCAGGTCACGCTGCCTTCGCGAGAACCTCTCCGCTGATCACTGCTGGCCGCGAGCGTGGAAGGAGCGCGCACCGCGCGATTCCGTGGATCGACGACTGCTCCCCCCTAGGCCGAGAATCACTCAACGCCGCTGCAGGCAGGTCACGTCAGCTCCCGCAGCGGGGATCGACGCCCTGTGTCAATATTTAAGCATAACCGCGCGCACTCGTCGAGATGAGTGCGCGCGCATACGCACGCACAAACGTGATATACCTCAGTAAATGCGGCGCGGCTTGCGGGAGTCGTTCCGCGCGGCGGTGTTTGCGCTTTGCGGCAGAACATGTGGTTTTTTTTCTTTTCCCGCGCTTTTGTGCCACGCGATGTCACCACGTCTTCCGTCACGCCTCAAAACGGAGAACGCGAGGGTGGGAAGGGGTGGTGACTCGTCGTCGACAGCCAATCTTGATTTCTTTGCACGAATACCTTGCGCAAACACAAGAGGCGGCGACGGGGCCTCGGGCGGGATACGGCAAACAGGTGACGCGAATACGGGTCACGCGTCTACGCAGTGAAAGCAAGCAAACCCAATGACGCGTGCTAGGGCAGGCAGGAAGGAAGTACATCCATGAGCGGGCGGAATTCAACTTGAGAATGGACCAACACCCTATACGGCACGGAAAGCTGAAGAAACGGCTCTGTAGACTGACAACGCAGCCCCCCCGCCTCTCCCACTCATGTACCGCATTCATCGCATATGGCTCATCACGGGTCAAATGGCGACGTTTCGGAGGAGAGGGCGAGTGTGGATTACAATATCGGCAACGTGTACGTGCAGGGGTCCAAGTCTTGCAGCGCCATAAAGTCGCACGGAAGTGATTCGTGGGCCACATGCTGAACACCGTGCCGTATACAGTGCGTTAGTTTCTTTTCATTCCCACTTCCTCAACGCAGAGAACGCACTGCTGGGCAAGTGGGAATGAAGAGAAACTAACGGCGCTTCCACTGACATTCGACGCAACTGCGTTCGAAGCACAGCCAGTTTTTGTTACCTAACTTCGTGGACAGCGATAGCGCACTCACAAAATACACAGGAGGCATACTATAGAAAAACGCAAGCCGAACGGGCGGAGTGACACAAAACGGTGAGCGACGTGCTCCGAAGCGGCAAACAGAAAGAGGGAGCAGCCGAAAGAAGAGAGCGTGCTGCTGCGGAAAGACGGGAGAGACATGGGCTGCATCAAGAAATTGCCGTCCGTCGCGGATCGTGTTCGCGGAGACCGCGTGCAGGGTCGAGTGCGACCTGTCGTCCCTACCACAGAGAAACAATAAATCCCATTTGCCCCGAGAGAAAAGCCAGACCCACGTGGACCAGAACGAGAGGACGACGGGAAGCCTACCATAGCGATGTCGACAATGGCGACGCCAAGAAATTCGCTGGCCGATACGGTAATTGCTTGCGCCCCTGGGCGCAAGCCCACTGCAGTGTGCGCTCGAAAGAAGAAGAATAAGGACGATTATGTTGTGTTCTAGAGACAAATGGGGGGGGGGGGGCAAGAACTTGCCACGACGTCACGAAGGCGAACACAGAAATAAAATATCAAAAAGTTCGACGCCGAGCAACGGAAGTGTCGAAGCGATGGCCGTGACAGGTCTGCAGAGGACTGCTGCGTCTGAACCCTCCAGAGACGCATCCTGCGGGTATACCTCCTAGCTGGGGAAGGAGGTCCTGAGAGGGAGAAAGTACGGTGGCTGCAGTGCAAAACAATGAAATATAAGAAAAATTACGCCGATTCCGGCAGCCCAAGCAGGATCATCGCAACGCCAACCAAGCACGTCGACACATTTATGGTCATGCGGTGTAGTGTGCAGGCACGAGGAAAACACTCGCTAAGCGACGAGGGAGCGTGTAGAGGAGCTTCCCACATGTTTCCGTCACTTAGCGTGATCAAGCACAAGATGCTCCCTTTACTTGTTACGTTTTGCACACGAGAAGAGAGGCATCGTGTGGCCAAAGCTGGCGTACCAAGAAGAGGGAACTCCAGAAGGCGTGCGCGTGAGAGTTCGTCGGTGTACGTGTGTTGGATTACGCGTACACGTGCGCCTGTAGAATAAGGAGCCTCGCATTTATTTACGAGCGCGGTCGAAATCGGGACGAAGAAGAGAGCCAGTAGATCGTGCTGCAAATGGACGGATAATATTACTGCCCCGGCATATTTCTTCGAGTGAAGCATCATACAAAGATACGGTCAAAAAGCAAGTAAGACTCAATGTAGGGCACTGAGATAAACAGCGAACTACACTTAGAAAAACGGTACCGTTACGCAGAGCTTGCAATCGAGTCACTGGCCCACCAATGTATATTTGAATGTGCACACCCTCGGACAGCACTAAACTAACAGTTGAAAACAAAGTACCTACACTGGCGACTCTGTGTACCATTAAGCGCATGAATTCGTTGTTGCGACGAAGCACGTTTATCGAAACTGGCGTAGCCAGCACTATCTAATAATAATATTTGGGGTTTTACGTGCCAAAACCACTTTCTGATTATGAGGCACGCCGTAGTGGAGGACTCCGGAAATTTTGACCACCTGGGGTTCTTTAACGTGCACCTAAATCTAAGCACACGGGTGTTTTCGCATTTCGCCCCCATCGAAATGCGGCCGCCGTGGCCCCAGCACTATCTATCTGGAAACTTAAGGCACAGAACGAAAAAAAGAAAATAAATAAGTAAAGCATCGAAATCGCGACTGGAATTGGAAACTGCATTGCGACTGCACTGGGCGAGACAGGTGCCGCACACAACGTGGCCCATCGCTGGTTGATCTCGGTAACAACGTTCAGCGGGAAACACGAGTTCACGACATACACATGCGAGGAGCGCGGGCCACAATGGCGCTCCATCATCTGCGGTGCTCCGCCGAAGTGCACGCGGGGCGCCGTTCCTCATCCGCCACGCGGGGCGTTCCGCACGTCTCCCTCGAAGGCGTCAGTAGAGAGGTTCTCGAGCAGAGACCACGCGACTACCGCCTCCCCGTCCTCGCTCACAGGTTAGCAGCCGCGGGGGAAGTTTTCATTAGCGCTTCCCACAGAGTTCGAAAGCAGGAACTGGTGCGGACCCCGTGAAGTAATACCATATACGGAACGCACATTGCGCGCGCGATGCGGCGGCTTGCGCACAAAGGTTATAAATGACGTTGAGGGCCAGCGGAGCGCCGTTATACCATCGCCGCCACCCCCCGGTGGTTACGGAGACCCGTACACGCCTCCTATGACGCTAATGAAACGTCTCTCGATAAAGGTGGCCCCGCGGTTTTCGCAGGCGCAAAAAAGAACGAAAGGAGCGCACTTATATGCGAACACCCCCGGTGTCCCAAATTTCTTTGCCAGGCGGTCGCGCCACTCCTCTTTCTAACGCGCATTTAACTGGCTTGGTTAGAGAGAGAGAGCGAGAGAGGCTGTGGGTGCGACGCTTCCCCATGGAGGGGCTGTGCACACAAACGCACAGAACACGTAACTATAAGGCCAGTGCGATGAGGTTACAGAGACAGGAACCGGCTACGCCTGATACTGCGCATGTTCTTGCGTGCGTAGAAAATTTATACGGCCCATGAGACGCAAGAAGATATGGTCTTACCGTATATATTGAACCTTTTCTTGAAGTGACATAATATATAAACGTTTAATTTTCTGACGTCCTGAGCAAAACAAGGATAGGTGACTGAAGAAATGGTTCAGGCTGGAAAAGATTACGGTTGGTCACATTTCACCCCCCCGCTCCTTCCATAAATCCCCACCTGCTTATATACGCACTTTTGGGCTGGGCCCGATGCGCGCGGCTCGCGCCAAACACGCTCTGACCGGCGGCAGCGACGCCGCGTAAAAGGAAGCGCATCTTTAACGGCGACGGGTCGGTGGAGGAGGGAAACCGCCACCAGCAACAGCGGCGGCCACATAACACAAACAAGCACAAATACAACCAAGTCGGAGCAATGGGACGATAGAGGCGCGACTGCGGGGCGGAGGGGACGCTTGGGAGGGGCGAGCATAGAAACGGGATGGATAAAGAGAGGGGGCGGGGGGGGGGGGAGAGCGCCGCTAATACACTGGGCGAGCACAGTGACCGAAACAAGCGCACTTCCGCGTTCGCAGGGGGCTCTACTCTCTCCCTCGACAGGGAGAGGGTGCTGAGTGCAGCCCGCGTGGCAGCACTAGAGGGCCGCCACACGATTTTTGTTTTCTTCACGTCTTCGTTTGCCCCCATCGGTTGCCCCCTCGCGGCAGTCTCCCTCTGTCGCAAATGCACCCGTGGAAACCAGGCCGTGATCTACGAAGTGCCATGCCTCAGTCAGGATCGGAGACACTGGAGGCACGACGGAACAGACCGCGAAGGGGGATGGAGTGTGCACGAGGAACACGAAATTATTTCCTACCACTCTTTCTTCATTTGGCACGGCGGGAGGACGTCTTCAGTCGCACTATAATCGCCACGGCCAGAGCCCGAGTAATGCTCACTTCGCAGACGCCGCAAGCCGATGCAGCGATCCCCTCTCTCTGCGCGCTCGTTAAACGGAAGCCGCGGCTCCATTTTGGTCGAGATTATGCGTGGCTCTGAAGCGGAGAGGAAAGACGCACACTATAGACCTCTTGAATTGTGCGAGGCTCGTTTTGCTGCAGTGCTAAAAACGGCCTGCAGTCATATTCAACTGTCGCTGCCGCTAATATTTCCACATTTTGGCGGTATTTTTCCCAGCAGCGTTCGTGTATGAGCAAGTCCCTCCATTGTCCCGGTACCTTACTTTCTACGTCCAAAGCACGTTCAATTTCTTTGCCGTCAAAGAAAGCTGCCGTTTGGCAGGCCTTTTGTCACGTGGCCTTATGGCGTTTCTTTTTCATACGCAACGGAGCGCGGAAGAGAGAGGAAGGAGAGGGGTCAACCAGCCTGAACAGCGCGATCAGGGAGTGCAATGGTGCTTATCTAGGTCAATCTCTGGCCAAGAAATAAACCGCGGAGTAAACTTGCAGAATAAAAGCCAGGCGCGCCGATTCACTCTCTCCCCGCCGAAAGAATTATGCAAGAGCTACGCCCTCACGCACCCCAAGCTTCACACTTGTGTTCTCCCTCGCGTCACGGCCACCCGCTTATTTTTTTTCCGTCTATAGCTACCGAAAAGCCAGAGGCAGAGGGGAGTATGAAAGTACCGATTATCGAGACGCTACCGGCGGTACACGCAACAATCAGTCATGCGCAGGTTCATCCTCTAGCCCGCTTGCTTCCGTGTGGCGTGAATTGTATGCGCACGACACCCCTACACGCGCTCCCCCCAAAATGGATAAACAAACAAAAAGTCCCAGAGGACGTGGTTGAAGCGTATTCACTGCCATAAGAAAAGGAAGAGAGTGATGGAAAATGGGGAAGGGGTCCCGAGGGTCGCAACAGCGCCGTCCCCCTCGCTTTGTTCAGTACAGGTGACCGCGATACGACAGTTGCGCGCAAAGGAAGGTGCATGCGACCCGCGCTCTGACGCACTGGGATCGCCGGCCGTCTCACCCTCTCTGACGCATCTGTTACGCTGCAGTCTCTTGTGCAGCGTACTGTATGAATCCCAGGCAAGCGGAGATTAGCAGCGGACTACGCTCCCTCGAAATTGTACATTAATTAACGCCCAACCAATGAGCTCTAAGCAACTCCGCACGACGCAATCACAGAGATGTGGAAGACCCGCGAACGGCTCCCGTGTACTAAGCCGCTTCAGCCCGATTAGCGTTGAGAGTTTTGTGAAGTTCATATGTGCTTCGAAGAACAAGGCGATATCATCGTAGGCAAACATTATTATTTCAAATTTAACCCCTCCAATAAAATTTATGAACGCCACACGATTCTTGGCCAATCGCCTTTAGACGCGCCTTTGAGGTCATCCTCATCAGTTGCCCCGTGGAGCAAGCAAACCCATAAGAGGTGGAAATCATTAAATGAGGGTACACGAAACACCAGGTCCTGCGCTAGCATATGCACAGCGATGTACACCTACCACGCGACTACTTAATACAACGCGAGAACCTTGCGGCGTCCGTCGAAGACAAGACAGGCCGGCAAGGAACACTCAAAAGGACATGCGCGCTGACAACATTGTAACCCTCACTGTAAGCGCTGATCTGCAGCCGTTCAATAATTTCGCTCCAACGGTTGCATCAATGCTCGCAGTGACCACCGCACTACACTAAGCGACACCAACGATTCTTATGCACAGGGTGCTGGGGGAAGGAGAGGGGGGAGGCGGTTTCGCGACCTAAGCTACCTGACCCGGCCTAACCCAGATCAGGGCGAACACAGCGATGTCGTTTTTCCCCCCAAGGCTTCAGGAGTCTTGGCCCGCGGCTCCCCGCTCTCGGCAAACGAGTGTGGTATACTCGAAGCGAGGAAGGTGCCAAGCCCTGCAAGAGCGGACAAAGGCGCCCTCCGGGGAGCTGGAGCACGGGTGTCCCCGCGAGCGCTGGAAGGGGACCGAAGACACCCAGAAGCCAGCCGCCTCCAGATAGATAAATGCGCAATACAAACAAACTGGGTCGCCATTTGACGCAAGCCGTCGCTGCAGCCCCGGCCGTATTCGAAACCGCTCAGGTAGCTCCGGTGCGTTCAGAACTATGGGCGCCATTCATCGCTGAGGTCGCAATAATTCCACACTCATTTGACCAGCACTGTGCACTATCGAAGGGGAAGCCGGTGGCTTTTTCGGAAGAAGCTACCGGTTTTGCCTTGAAACGCGTGCTCAGCTGGAGGGGGAAGAAATCCCTCCATTCTAATGCGAAAAATAACTGAAGCAATAATAGCAAGGCGCAATAAATGAGGGAAATTACAAAAAACCAAGCAGGGCGCACACAAGTCTAAGAAGCAGGAAACACTTGTGGAACACCCTTTTTCCTGTTATTCTGCTGCTTATTTACAAAATTTCAAAGAAGGAACGAAAAAGGATGAGTGCAAGCTGCGAACTCCGACCTCAAGGAAGACAAGTTCTAACTGGAATGAACCTCAATGTGGACGCGTGCGCGCAAGCCGCAGAGAGAGAAGAACGCGTGGCGCCGGTTTGTAAAGGTAGCCGAAGCTACTAACTCGTGGGGCTGGGCGCGTTATAGAAAACGTTTCTTTAACGCAAGGTCCTAACGAGATACGTAGAGAAGTGGTACTGAGGTGAACAGGTAACGACCGCCAGGATCTTAAAGCGGCGCTGGGTGTGAACCGCAACTGCGCAAAGCTTACAAGTACGCGTGTGCCGCGAAAATAATAGTGGTGCATATTTGATAAGCTCACTTTTCTTCTACCTTCTTTATTCTTTTTGTAAACTTGAGTCCTATAGACCTTAACGAAAAGCTTGCACTTGAAACGCGTTTTACGGAGCTGGGGTTGCGAAGGGAAGAATGCACCAATAAATTAGATGATGTCGATGAAGGCAAAGCGAGCAGTCAGCATCAGGCGTAATATCAAGCATCTGAGGTATCATCCAATCATGCATCGCATTTCAATCAAGACAAGAAAAGCGAAGTTGCAGTTCTGTTTTTGGAGCTTGTTTCCTTGCCACGGTTACCCGTGCAAGTGTGAAAACGTATGTTTATTATTGTGTTTATTATTTCGAATTTAGCATTTCGGCTTAGATACAAAGAAATGCGGTAACTTTAAGCATTCTCCGAACAGTGGCTAAACGTGCCTGCCAGACTTTAGGAGCGATAGCGGCAGCACTGTAGCAAGAGCAGGACATAGCCGAACTACCGATAGCGCGTTTTCACTTAGTGGTCGGGGCAAGTATGCGGGCAATGTGAAAAGTCCGCCCTACAAGAGGGCACAGACCAATGTAATAAGCTGCGCAGAGAGGGTCACAGGCAAAGGAGAGCGATGTCATATTCGATGACCTCCTTGCTCGTATCGCTTCCTTGAGAGGGCGCATCGATGGTGCTGCATTGGAAAACACCGGCTAAGAAAGCGTTCAATGTGACAACGTCGAAAAACAGAAGGAACGAGAGGAACCATGGTGGACAGCCAATCCAACACTGCGGGACAGCCAGTCCAACCAAAGGCCGCACCAGTACAACGCGCGGATATGCTGCGTAGCTACTAGGAATTGCATGAAGTGTGCCCAGTGCCCCGTAATGAGCCGTTTGCCTCGCTTCCAGGGCCGGGATTTGCGGAAGCGTCGCAGGGCGCTGCAGGGGCGGCCGCGAAAGGAACGGGCGAAAGTAGGCCCCGTCGGCGGCGGGAGGCAGCGCATAGGGCAGCGCCGCAGAAACAGGGAGAAGGAGAGGGAGTGACTCGGCCCTATGTGTGTCACGGCCAACAGGTGCGCGGCAGAAGGCGCGGGTTCGGGCGGCAGCAGTACCCCGCCACCTCGTTGGCTCGAAAGGGGTCACGTGGCGCAGCCGCCCGCGAATCCCTCCTCCGCCACGTCTCATGGGCCTCGAAAAAATACCGCGCGAGCAGCGCCCTGCCGGACGCACACGATGCGGGACTACGGAGAGTGACATCATATTAGTGGCGACGCACAGAGCTCCGATATTCCGTTGCCACCACGGCCGGCGCACGCTGTTTCGCGAGGCGGGCAAAAGCGAAATTATCCAGCTTACGAGTAGAAGCAACGCTAGTTCTAAAGAAACAGCTGGCAAACCTTCTCTCAGCTTCGCAGCCGAGGTTATAAGACTAGGCCACAATCGTCGGAAAGCTCCAGCTGGTCTAGCCGAGACGACATCCCGCCCGCTCTCTCGATAAACAACTACCGGTTATTACGTTGTCAGGCGGTAACTCGACCGCTGCCGAGACAGCGAGTGAGCAACATCGCGTTTAAACAAAATGGAGACGGCAGCAGAGCGAAAGGCCGACTTGCTTTCCTCCGAGTGACGGGCCCAGCGCAAATTGCATAGGGCCCGGTGGTCCTGCCCCGCCATCCGACCCCGCTAAAGCAGGGGCGCCACCGCCAACCGCACAACGTCACAACAGCGTCACGCCGACGCGCCGCGAGCAACGGCGCGCAAGTAGCCAACTCGGTCGGCATTTTCGCCATAACACGCAGTCCAGCGGCTAGGCGCTATGCAACGCAGCTCACAGCTCGAACCGGTTTCAGATAATTCCGTGCGTACGTAGCGGCGGAGGAGGAAAAGAGGAGACAACGGCGGCCGGAGAGGAAAGAGACCCGCGCGCGGCGACGGAGGGATGACGCCACCACACGGAGGCGCACACAATGGCGCGAAAGGGATCAAAACAGGGGACGGCCGAGTCAAAAGGGGCCAGCGCAGAAAGCGAGGCGCGAGGGTCTAGTGGACCTTAACGGAAGACGTATGCGGTGCGCGGCGGCTATGTTTAATCATCGGAGCCATTTTGCTGTACGCCCAACTCACAAGTTTAGCGAAACTCCTTCGGTGCCTTCTACACATGCAAGACACCGCTCAGTGACGTGTAAAAATGGGATGTCGGGACAAAATACCACTTACTCCAAGGACACGCTACCATTAAATGTCAAGAAATCATATGACACACTTTGGGTGTTAAGAAACAGGACACTTGAGTCTACAGAAGGGCTGGTTCCGAACTACAGTGGTGTAAAAAAATGCTCGGTGATCGTTTCAGCTTTAGACAGGACATCAGCTAATAATAATAATAATAATAATAATAATAATAATATCTAGCAAGAATTTTAACCATCAGCGATGCAGAATCAGCGGGCAGTGTAGCGCGCATAGCTTCTTGTGTAAAATTTTTTAAGGACTGTATAAGAATCAGCCAAAACGTAAAAGTGAACAAAGTTCGTGGACATCGGCTAAATCCTTTTTTTTTTCCCTATGGCAAAATAGAGCTATTCTCGATGTAAGGCCCTACACACTGTCCGGTAGTGCCAGGTTGTCTAGGCTTGCATCCACAGGCGGCAACAACAAAAGCCCCTGGCGCCACGAAGCCGCAACGCCGGAAGAGGCCAACGCTAGGCGAGTAGTCTGGCGTCACGCACTCGTGAAGGGGCTCGAGAAGTCTACTTTCTCCGGGAGGACTGCGGCGGCCATCCGAGATTAGGCCGTGGCAAAACACGCGCACACTGTAACCATCCTCGAGCCTTGCTTTTTTTGCTTTTTTTCTCCGTGTCAGGCAGCGAAGGTCATCAACGCCGCGCTGATGGGTGAACAATCGCGACAAGCCCGGGAGAAGAGCGCAACCAGCAAAGAGGAGGGAGGAGCGAGGCCAGCGCAGGACACCCGGAAAGAACGATGCGACCGGCGCGATTAGAGAGGCGCGCGACGAAAAAAGCGGGTCAATGCCACACGGCGAGGATGGGAGGAAGCACACACCGCCAGCAGCAGGGAGCGCTCGTTCCGCCTATCGGACTCTGCGGTGCCCGGGAAAAACAAGTCGAGAATGACAGCAGCAGTGCAAGGCAGCGGCGGCAAATAATAAAGAAAGGACCGCCGGGAGAGAGGAGCAGCGCAGATTATGCGCGCAACGCGCGAGCCGCCGGTGCGCAGGGGAACAGCGCAAACAAAAGCAGAGCGCGGGCGGCCGGCAGAGCGGACACGACGCGTTCCGTCAGCCGCGCGGGGAAAACCTTGACACCGCCCGAAATAGCGACGCCCCCTCCCCCCCTCCCGCATAACGCCACGGCTCCGGTCTCGATTGGCCGCTTTTTGCATAAGTCTCAGCTCCTTTGCAGCGCGCCGGCGGCGGGAGCAGCGTCTCGTGTAGCTCGCCAACGCAGCGACAAAGGCCCCGCCGCCACCGCAGACACAGCGTCACGACCGCTGGAATGGAGGGGAACGGAGCGAGAAACCCTTACCATAGGAAGGGCCGGTCGGAAACAGAGCCACGTGCCATTGCATCGTAACACGAGATGATGCTGGTTGCCACTAGGCAACCTGGCTGTAAGCGCCGTTATAACGCGTTGCATGACTGCAAGAGGCGATGGATCAATAAACGGCCTTCTAGTGAGTAGCGTAATAACGCCCGTATCTTCGTAAGCATTACATATACAGGGGCTCACGCTGAGATAACGGAGCGCGAAGATGTGCAACAGTATGCGATTAGATTGCACTAATGCTGCACGACGAAAAAAAAAAGTTGTAACGGAACGGAAACAATAGCCAGTGTTTCTAGGGACACATGTAATGACAGGCAGAAAAGTACAAACTCTCAAGGGAAACCGATAAGGATGTTCCGATAACACGACCAAGACGCGGAAGACCGTTAGTAACGAAAGCAAGCTTACTGCGACGTGTTATCGTGTTAGTGTACTTCCTGAGTTCTTATCACACTCTGCAGTGTGCACGTCTCCTGTGGAGATCGTAATTCAACAAACAGCAAAATGCGGCGAAGGACAACGTTCGGATGTTCTTCAAGGCGAACATCGCTTAAGCGTCATGAATCCACCACAACGCACTTTTTTTCTAGTAGCTTCCTTTTTGTTTTGTTTCAATACTAGACCAAAATTCATTTGCTTATCCACACCAAAACGGAACTAATATAATATGCTTTCAGCGAAATGTTGGTATTAAGCGGTACATTATTACTGCCGTGTAGGTATAGCCACGGCCGCGTGGACGGTGGGTTGACACGAGGTGAACAAGCTAGTATATCTACAGCCGCGTCCAGGTCAGGAACGATGGCGGCTCAGTCCGGAATCGCCCTTTAGCCCTATACCGCCCTCTTGGTATCACCGTCACCCACGCAACAGGCTAAAGTATAGGAAAATGAGGAGTTTTTAAGGGCTGCCAGCAGCCAAGCTACAGAGACAGTAAGTTTAATAGAAAATGAAGATGTCAGCCTTGCTATACACAGTGCTTGCTACTTCAGATGAGGTGTTTGAGATTACCTAAGGAGGAAACGAAGCAGCGTTTAAGTTTTCACGCTTTCTGTCTCAACATATGCCACCTTCGCAACGCTCAGCACTGGAAAGGAAAGAGATGGGAGGTCGTGGAGGGCGAGAGACGGAGACGGCAGGAGGTCTGGGTCGAGAGCGCCAACCTTGGCAGCCCAAATGCGCTAGGCGTGAACCCGGAGGCAGCCTTGGCGCCTGACCATAGTCAGGCGGAAGGCAAAAAGGGTGAGGGGATCGCAACGGCGCCTGCGCTTCCCCCGCCCCGCTTCGGGTTCTCCTTCCGCGTTCGTTTCCAGGTCAATGCCGCGCGCGCGCCAGGCAGCCCGCCCGACGGAACCCAGCCGCAGCGGCTGCCGGTCCGATACAGTGTTGCCGAGCCGGAGAGGAGTTCTTGCGCAGGGGGTTCCTACTCCGGTGCACAGGGCCGCCGCGGGGCACCGGCGGAGATTCCGATAGTTCGCGCGACAGTGCATTCGTATACGGAAAGGTCGCATATGCGAGTGGCGTCATGCGTGTCAACTGGTAACCGCCGCGTGTCCCCACATGACAATTCTAAAGTATAATTCTAGACTCCGCGTCGTCCCTCAACAAACGAACCCTGCCGACGTCGTTTACCGAAATTCGTCGTAAGCACTGGATCAATGAGGATACAAGGGGAAAAAGAAAGCTGCATACAAAGAAATAAAGCCTACGCAAGCAACAATAGCCTACGATGGACAACCAAGCACGCGCAGCGAAGGAACGATATCGTATTAGTTTTCGACCTCGACCCCCCCCCCCCCCCCCCCCCCCCCCACTGTGCAATAACTAAAATCTGAGCGTTCTAGCTACATTTCTTTAAGA
This sequence comes from Dermacentor variabilis, assembly GCF_050947875.1. Classification (NCBI taxonomy): domain Eukaryota; kingdom Metazoa; phylum Arthropoda; class Arachnida; order Ixodida; family Ixodidae; genus Dermacentor; species Dermacentor variabilis. The sequence goes on from NC_134568.1 coordinate 101,424,047, forward strand.
TTATAACTGAATTGCAACTACGCTGCACATGCGAGTCCTCTAGGCGTCCTCTGTCGAGCTTACTGCAGTGTCAAGAATATCATGCTAGCTGGACGCTGGTGACAACATCCTATTTTCGGGACTGTCCATTCGCCTCTCGCTCCACCTCAACTGCTCGTGATAGGCAGCAAACTAAATGCGGGCGAAGACACGACAGTAAAATAATAAATTCCGCAGAGGATGCATAACATGCAGCGACGACAACCATGCTGAGCTCCGGTCACGCACAGATCGCATTAAGAAATGGCGAGCGTGACGAGGCTGGAGGGAGAGAAACGAACACGGAATGGCGGGAGGGGGATGCGCCGACCATTAGGCACACGCGCTATGCCAGACACACGCCGGGTCGGTAGCGGTCGGGCTGGCGCGTCAAGGGGCGGAATGGGAAGCATAAATAGGCACGTCGCTGCCTGATTCGGGCGCGTCTACCAGCGTTGCCCGGAAAGAACACGAACGCTGTGACAGCCGCCGCAGCACGCCACCTATTCATCCGTATGACAGAGTGCCCGCGACAGTTTTGCTGTAGGAATAATGTGACCAGTCAACAGCAGTGGGAAAGGTAGTGCAGTGATATGTTTTGTTTAGGGATAAAAAATAAAAGAAAAGGACAGTTATCTACAGTTGCGCCTCGATGACGGCGCAATGAGAAAACGGCAATAAGGAACCAACAGCTATCGACTCGTGTTGCTTAAAGGCAGGGAAGATTATTGACATGAGGTGACAAACCCGCAGCTGCGACGTCACTGAAAAGTTATTAGGGCTGCAAATTGGACAAGTTGGTAACAATCTATGCTGCGACAGCACCAACTGTGCAAAGAGGACACATGACATGCGTTGTCATGACCACAGCTCATGTCCTGCGTTCCCTTTGCTCGGTCCTGTTGTAAGTGGCGTTTTTGCAGTATTTACTGCAAAGTCACTTCCGGATGCGGAGAGTTGATCGCAATTATCGAGTGTAAACCGAGCGCGGCGACCAACGCCCGCCAGCTCGGCCGTTGCTGCCAGAACGCGGCAACCATTTGGCAGCCACCGCACAGGACTCTGTGCACCCCCCTAAACGTGGGCGCCGTTTTAGCCCTGGCATTCGCCGGTTGAAAGGGGAAGGCGGCCGTGGAACTGGGTCAAGGCAGCAGCGGCTGCTGCAGTGGCGAAGCGGCACGTTTTACGACCCGGAGGCATCGATCAGGGCGCCCGCAGTGAAAGCGGAGAGAACTTGGTCCATCCATCGCTCTTCAGAACACCAAACGCAGCGAAGGGAGGAGGGTCGCCATAAAGCAACCGCTTGGTGCAGACGCGCTTCTTGTTTACGAAAGCGCGCGCATTTGTTTCCAACGCTGGGAATGCGCGAAAAAAGGTCTCTCTGCAACAAGGGCACGCATCTCGTAAACATGAAAATAGTCCGCCGGGTACAGCGCGATCACCTTCCAAATCTCTGTGTACCAACAAGGAAGCAAGCCCCCGCTATAGCGCTTACGTTTGAAACATTGGAATACAAAGGCCGCGTTTTCAAAGCAGGAGGCGTCACCTAGAGGCATTATTTGCTAATTTATAATGCGCAGAGATACGCCATCATTCATCGTGCTTGCGCATGCGGAAATGCTGTGACTCTCGGCAAGCAATGAGCCGACGGAAGTGTGCCGAGCCGCAGCGCGAGCACGCGTGCCGAGCTGCTGCGAGAAACGGTCACTGCCGCCAAAAGCGCACGGCCAACCACACCGCTGGGCGCCTCTACACCAAGTGACAGCAGACCGGCCGTGGCCTTAACAGCGTCAAAATCCCCCACACTGTAGTACAATTCCCCATCTATAGCCAGCTCTGACTGACCCACAGGACTGCTACGGTATATGTCCTACTGGCTCAAAATACGGCCATTACAAAATTTGACGACACGTCGGAATTTGACAGTGTCCATAACGGGTCACAACGGCGAGGCACCACTGGACTCTTCCCGCGCTGTGCTACGCACTGCGCGTACACACTGCCACAGCCTCGAGAATTATTCGCGGCCGATCGAGTGCACTCGACAAACACCAGTCCCACTGCGGAATCGCGAGGGTCTCGTGCGCGACCGGTACCGGCGCTACGAACGGCGCTCCGGTGACGTCAGCCGAGGGACTGCTACGTCGTCTGCTACGCTCCGGCAAGAAATAGCTGCATTTCCATGCGTTGGCTTGCGCTCTGCCAGCGTGCTCGCGTGGCACGGCGCTCTCCAATTACGACCTGCATTTTTTTATAGCGTTAGTTTTATAAATACCAGCACTGGGAGGACACCAAACGTTATATCTTAAATCTATTTTCTATATAGCCACCCGATACGGTAGCCATGCGACTATGGCGTCGCGCAGATAAGCGCGAGGTCATTTATTCGATCCCGGGTGCGGGAGCTGCGTTTCTAAGGGCGCGCAATGAAAAAAAAAAAAAAAAAAAAACACGCGCGTATGCTTGGGTTTAGGTGTAAGTGTAAGAACCCCAGGTATACTCAAAATTAATCCGGAGTTCTCCACTACGGCGTGCTTCATAATCATATGGTGGTTTTGGCGCGCAATATCGAAGAACTTGTTTATTTCTAGTTTAAAAAAAAGTGTTCAGTCATAAAACATCGCGCCGAGCGAGTAAAAGATGTCTACGCAGCTTGGGAAATGAAGCGCGATCGCAGGAATCCTTCGCAAAATTTCAGCGTCGGCTAAGCGGCATTGTAGTTTAATACACATTTTAGATTTCACTCATATTTCTAATCACTTCGTGTTGCATATATAATAATTTTCTTGACAAAAAAAAAAATCTCATTTCTCTGACAAGCGCTCTATCTCGAACATTAATTGCACCACGCTATATGATGTTTCGCAATCACCAAGCATAAACGCATTATTTTCTGGCCACTTTCTTATGCAAGAAAGTTTGTTTGTTCAGGGTTGGCATAACACTATTTCTGTTGAACGCGCTTTGAGACTGCAGGAACAACTCGGAAAACATTCCTTTATCAGCTTCAGAATAAAAATATTATGTTATATAAAAATAGAAAAGGCAGGAAAGCCTGTGAACATTTTATTGCGCCATTGTACGCCTCCCTTATGTGTGCGTGTGTGTGTGTTTGACGCTACAGCTACTTATTCGGTCAAGTAATGGGAAACCTAATTTGACAATTTCCTTGTTTTAGTTTTGAATACGCATGACGCGCTTAAACAAGCTTAAGCAACAAACTATATTCAAAACGGTGATCTAAACAAAGATTGTCGCCCGTTTTTGTAACGCGACAGCACTAATTCTCATCGCGCGCAGAGTCCACCCCCTGACCGGCCGGTGACGTCGCACGCGAGAGGGCGCCACTCAAAGACTTCGGGGGCTAACAGGAGCCGCACCCTTCCCCAGGTCGCGCTACCATCGGCCTCTTAACACCAGGAAAAGTGCAAAACTAAACGGGCGCACACAATGAGAAGGAGCTAACTATATCGCATTGTGTACACGGATCGGCCACGGGAAACGGAAACCTGGAAACGGAACGTCGGCTTTCTCCCGCGTGTACGCAAACACGCGCGTAGCCGCAGGCAGCGCGCGCCGGCGGCGATGCGGCCGCAAAGACAGGCGGCGCAGGTCGCTGAATTGGGTCAAGGCTTTCGCGCGCACAGGCAGTGCATGCGCGGCGGCCGACTTTCCGGCCCAGCTTGCCGATCTCACGCCGCGCCTCTTGCATCACTGCCGCCGCCGGCCAATGGGGCGCACCCGCGAGCCGTTACGTCACGCGACGGCAGTCACGAAAAAAGGCGCGCGCGCCACCGCGTCGGAATGGCAGCATCGTCGCTCACGGATCGAGCCGGACTTTGCTCGCGGAATGGGCTGCGTGCCGACTCTGTGCACTGTGGCAGCTGCATCTCGCTGACGAACGAAAATCTCAACAAAACCGTGTCAAACCACAACAGATTAGGCAAGAGTGGACACTGAGGAGGTGGCACAAGGCTGGAGTAACTTATTTATGATCACCGTATGCTTTACGCGAGACGTGGAATTCGGTGCCTGCGAATATTGTCACCTCTATGTCAAACAAGTGCCTCGACATGCGAAGAGGCGATATGACCTCGATATCGGCACAGCATGCCCGATGGTGATGCGGAAAATTTTCAAATCTACAGGACGTATTATGCAGGCAGGCTAACATGTTGAATCTAGGCCCCTAGTGGCGGAAAAAATAAACAGGGAAATGAGGGCGCTATCACGAAGTGACTGGGGAAGTCAGAAGCGCTCTTCCAACCTGCACGCAGTTTCGCAATAAAGTAATGAAAACTTCTAAGCAGAAAAAAACTGCTTATCAATAAGCAGAATGTTATACAAAAATAAGGAGGATTCGAAGATACAAACGCAAAGTGATCACGAATAATTATAATATATGCGCAGTCTGCAAACGAAGAAGAAATAACGAAAGTCTGCCGTCTTTCCCGTCTATAGTTGTCTAAGACGATGGGCTACCATGTCTCGGTCTCGGAGGAATGATTGGTGTGCCTTTTTTCATGTATATGTCCGTGTCTTTTTTACGCAGTAGTGCAATGCCCCCTTATACGGATAAGAGAGCTGCCGTTCGCCAAAAATGCACATATCTGCCTAGTTGTGAAACATTGCTAAGCGACAGTTTCGTACCGATTCTCCAGTGACTATCGAATAAGTTTCCCAATGCGAGCGGCTGTCGCAGAGCTCTACGCACTGCCGCTGCGAAGCGAAGGCCTCGCGCACATGGGTCGGGCGAGCGAGCGGTCCTCGCGACTTCCTTTCGCCAATTTCCAGCACGTGCTGAGAACGTGGGCGTTATTTGCGCGCCGCCCGACGCGGGGCCAACCTCGAGAGACCGTTTCCAAGACAGATAACACAACGACGGCGGAGAGCGCCGCCAAGCATCGGCGGCGGCGAGGCACCATTCGGCGCGCTCCGACACGCCCGGGCGAGGGGGCGACGAGATATTGCGCAAACGTCCTGTTGGTCTCGGGAACGCGATTGCGCCTGGTAACGCTCCCCAAACGGACCCATAAAATTAAGCCGAAAAGCCGAGTTCCTCTGAGATATGTTGGCTGCTGCCTTGCTAAGCTGGGCTAACATATATTTGGGGCGAAAATCATACACGTAAGCGATAGGGAACGTCGATTGACATCGACTTACAAGTGACCGACGTGGTGGCAGATTCATGCGACAGTGTATAGTCCAACGGAATTCGGGCTGCAAGGGCAGCAAAATTCGATATTGGAGCCACGAATTAGGCCGGGCTTTTGTATACAGTTTTAAAATCGAAAGCAACGGTTACTGTTATGTTTAGCAGCTGCTGCTGAAACGTAGGGTTGTGTTTCAATCAACCAATATCAGCTTCGGTCCGCTACCGCTGATGTCATGCAAAAGTGCGGCTAAGCTTCCCACCTGTTAGCAGATTCTTGTAAAACCACTTCAACAATGGCTGAAAACCTGTCGGGCCAACAACGTTAGCTGCGCTATTGCATTGCCAAGGGAACTTAAAGATAATAATAATGGATACCATTTTAATGCTTACGCGTCGTCTGTCTCTCTCGCGAGATTTCGCTGCCTGCCGATATATTCAGCGTAAAGCCGCTGAATGGGCTGATGCATATCTTATTCCAGTGCGCAGCAGGGATCCTACTGTATTCACTGGAAATAGTACCTGCCCGCTCATGGAAGTGCATTACCTTCATTTAAAATACGGTACTCCTTTTCGACATTCCCCTACAGCACGCGTTATTATGCCGACAGGGGGACCCTTCCACCCATCCCCACGTTCGCCTATATAGCCCCACCACTACCCTTTTAAGCCACAAGCTACTCTTAAATAAGGATTCATTCCTTCACAGCTCCACGTTTCGCTTTGGTAATTTTAGGGAGCTCACAGTTACCTACTGTTAGGAATGGCCTGCCGAGGTGGCAACATGCAAGTTTTCTCAGCCAGCTGCAGCTGCAAGCATTGCGAGCTTCCCCGAAAAGAACCATGGAAGCCTATCACAATTGCTGCGGTGACTCATTTCGTAGGGACCTCGAGGTGCCGCTTCAACACCCCTTCGGCGCCGTTGTGACTAAACGCGACCGGCGGACCAACTATCGTTACTGAACCCGCCACCGCCGACATGGTCTCTCTGCAGCAAGAAGAGCTTCCCTAACAAAAGGGTGCTTTGCGGTACGTGGGCCCCAGGATTCGTCACAGTCTGCTGACACTCGTGGCGACTACCGGACGCAAGACAATGGACAACCGGCGGCCACGCTGCGGGGGTCAGCTCGGGGAATAAGACACGCCTTTCAAGACGTAAGACCCGAGTTCTGCGGGGCTCGTCTCACCTCGGAGGGGGCAGTGAAACCTGTGCGGAATGTGTGCGTGTAATGCCCCTCCCCCATTCCCTCAAAGGCGGGCCGGCTACGATGACTCGAACGTTTCCCTCACCTAGGGATCTAGGGAACACGGAGTGTTTATAAGCGGCTGTTTGTCGGCTGCTAGGTGTGCTCGTGAGCTGCGTGCTCGTCAGCGTGCTCGTCAGTGTGTTTGGAGCTTCGTGCTCGTATGTTGTATGCTTCGTCTTGCGTGCCCCATGTGGGAGCCACGCTAGACTATCGAATGTAACTCTCGTTTAAAATGTAATGTAAATACTTTAAATAAACCCTGTACGCCTAGTTTCCCCCAAGTTCCTCTCTACGACCTTCAACCTTTACAAATGGTAGCAGCAGCGAGATCGTCCGACAACTCTGACACTACATTCTCGAGTTTATTTGCTATTACGTTTCGCGAGTGTTCACTCTCGCCTTCATCCCCCGTCATCTATTACAGCTGGAATAGCCTGTCAAGCGTGTCGCTATAGGCTAGACAACACAAGCTTTCTAAGAACTCACTCTTCCTTCCCTCTCACTCGAGCGCGCGTTTTGTCACGTGCTGGTCGATGTATGCGGTTTCCTTGTGATACATTTTCGAACCAAGTTCTGTAGACAATGGGCGGGCTACGTGGTGCGAATAACGTGGCGGCGAGTGTCCACGAGTCTATTGTCCGAGGCTAGCGGTCCGGGATGAGGCAGTGCGAGCTTTCTGAGCATTTTAGCTGAGAAGAACGGCGCGGGGCACGGCTAATCGTCAACGCTAAGGCGCGTTTTCCTTTTGCGCACAGGTAAAAAAAAAATGCATAAGTTCCTGAGTCACTGTGACTGAGGAACTTTGTGACACGCAGCGTGGTGCACTAAAGACAATGTAAGCGACCAAGACATGTGCGGATGTGCGTCGCTCTGTAACGCCCATGCGCAGTAAGTGCGATTTAGGGCGACGTCTAGGGCGAAGTAACTTGCTCATCGGACACTCGCGGATCGCTGCGTGTTTGTTCATTAGGCGCCTCCTAATACACGCCCAAGTGCAGGTCCCATAATGAAATGCTTCTGCGTACCGGAATTTCAGTCACTTGAAACGTCCCATAGAAGGGTGCGATTCCTCTAGCTTTCCCCGTTACTGATAAAAACAAATCGCATGTAAATCATACTTTTAAAGGGACTGTTCATAACAAGACTGCAAAAGGTGCATTCTACGAAGCTGCCCGTTTTTATTTTCTTTACGCGCCTTTTTTTTTTCTTTTTTTTGCCAATAACCTTCGTATTATCAGCGCCACAGAAACGGCTCCGGGTGCCTAAAGGGACTTGCGCACCCAAAGCGCCACGCCCTGCTTCAGTTCTTTCGTGTACCTTTTTGGTCATTCTTTTGTGGACCAGGCGGTTTCCGTCCCCAAACTCTGAGTTCGCAAAACCTAAAACTCACTCTTTCTTCAAACATCCGTCCTTTGCGCTTCTGCCTTTCTTTTCTTTTGAACACTTCACTAATTTGTGCAGTAGAGCGGCAAGTTGGGCTAGTTGGTGGAAGTTCGTCTTGTAATAGCGTATTAAAACCCGCTTATTACAAGACAATTTGTGGAGTTATCATGTAAGATCGCGTGCGTGCTTCGTCCTAAACAAAACTATATACCTTCATTTTTGTACGCTGAAACTCTCTTTTTAGTTTTCTAGTGTTTCTAGCTTTCTAGTGTTTTACTTTAAGTGCCGATATATATGTATCTTTGCCTCACCGTGATTCACTAGAACGCACAGAAAATTTCGTCGTTCGCAAAGCGGTAGGGCAATGCCTATACCAATGTAACAACCGGATGGGACACTGCTCACTTTACCCGACGCGACTCCGAAAGCGCTACCGTGCCGCGAATTTCTCGAAGCGGAGACAGTGCTGGTTTCGTAAACTACGGTATAGTGATAGCTATTCTATACCGCAGGGGCAAAAAAGTTCCGAAAGCGTCGGTTATGCCTTCGCAAGGCCTTGGACGATATCGCAAGCTCACTGCGCTACTTTCAAGAGAGAGTGACCAATTCAACTTTTGCTCACCTTAAACGCGGAAAGGGATACGTGATCTCGGTTAAGTGTCAGCTGCGTACTCAACGGGACACGACAAGCTAGACGAATACATCTGCCCGCTACAGCTGCCGCACCCCGAAAGCCAATGGCCCGAAACACAATATGACGACGAGCCGCTCTACTCACGGGTCAATCTTCCCTCGTCTTATGTGCTGGCTGCTGCTATGATCCAAAACAAGGCTTCCAGAATGTTTGACAATGCGAAATGGTCGCGGCACGCGCATCGGCTGAAGCGATTATTAGCCCGTTTTCAACGGCATTAAATCCCTAAGGGAGTGCGCGCACCAGAAACGTAGATAAGGTAGGGCGGTCGCGCAATGGAAAGAGGTGCGCGAGTGCAATCCATGCTGGCCGCACGAGAAACAGCCGCAGCCGAAGCGAAGCCACTCATCGAACAGAGAAGCGCGCGCGCGCCTCATTAAAAAGGAAAGACAAACTACGAAGAAAGGGACCAAGGAGGAGGCGGCAGCCGCTCGAGACAGGACCCATAATTCATGGACCCTAAGGGTTCGCCATCCTTCGGATCTGCTCCCTTCGAAAAAAGCCGGCGCAAAATCGGGGGGAAAGCGGAGCGTAGCGGCGGAGAGAGAGAACGGTCACAGAGTAGCGAGTAGCGCCGCGCTGCTGCTAAGGCGACGCGAAGACCGGAACATGGCGGCATCAGAGAAGGTGGGCGAGGGGGAACGCGAGCGCCGGCGGAAAACCCGTTCGGACGACCTTGGAACGCCAAAAAAATAACTCGCCAGGCTTCGCCGGCACACACACGCACAGACACACGCTCGCACGAGCGCCCGCACGGCTACGCAGCCCCAAAGTGGCATGCGCACGGGTGTGTGTGCGTGCGTACATGCGCGGGCACATGCCAGTCTCTCTCATCCTTCCCTCTTCGCCAGGATAGTCGGATGCGGGCCAGCCGATAAACACGCGGTCAAGAGCCGTTACAGCGAATGCCTCGACGGAGCAGCGCGCGCCATCCACAGTGCTCGAGACACCGCAGTATTACCGGGAATGGCCCACACTACGCGAAAAGCGGCGTCGAAACAGCGCGATTTTGCAGTGCAAGTACGATAACGTGAATTTTTCTCACATTAAGGAACGAAATTATTGAGGATATAAAGTCGCATTCGCTGATGTCTACACCCGCTCTGCTATACGCTGAAGTCCACGTGCGCCTCACTGTCGCATTCTTTGGTAGAAACGGGAAGGGAAGGGGATGCCAGAAATATATGGACACAAAATGGAATGTACAACTGATACGGTCTTGTGATGCCGCCGCAGGTATTGTCGTATCATCCGAAATTCGCGCAATCCGAAAGATTAATTGAACCGTGGAGTAGCCGAGTAAATGCGACAAGTTTCTCTTATAGGCAGGCAAAGTTAAACCTGGTCAGAACTGTCGTCGAAAGGACGAGGCAGGACAGTCTCAAATAACGAAGTACGTCCCAGGAAGACCTCCACGTATGAAGACAACAGACAACGGCAGCGAAAGACAGAGAGACCGCCTTAGGCACGAAGCCGCGCGAAGCAGGAAACGCCAGGTGACATCAGCAAGGCGACGCCGCAGAACACACACACACACACACGAGAGGCCGAGGTTTTAAAAAACAGAAAGAAAAAGACGTACCAAACCGGCGCTCCTGATTAGAGGCACCGAACACGAAAGTCCGTGGGAAGGGACCGTGAATAAACAATGACCTCACGTGATAAGTATTCCCAGGCGGCTACACCAGCTCTCCTCTCTCAGATATATATTGCGAGTCTTCGAGCATTGGCGTCCCGCAAAACGGACTACGACGAATCACTGCTATGCTGCGCCCTCGCACTGTCTCCGCTTTCTTGCCTGGGAGAAGAAAAGGAGATAAAAAATAGCCTGAAAAAACAATATCACCTCTCTCTCTCTCTTCACGAGCCGCACGGGGAAAACAAAAGTGGGAATTTATTTCACTTCCAGCCGTACATCGCGAAGCCGGCTCGGCCCTCCCTGTACGCGTCGCCCGTTTGGCGTGCCCAGCCAGGCGGAACCGGTACTCGTTCCGACGTCGGCGTATTGTCAGCGGGGCGGACGAGGAATTTCAATTACAATGACAATACCGAAACTCGCGGTAAGAGCGGCCAGCTGCGATGACCTGATGACATTCAGGTAGGGCTGGCCGTCAAACTCCCTCTTGCAAGAAGTTGTCGGATGGCTGTCACCGAATCAACGCCACAGGACGATGCTCATCGTGTTTCGAACACGCATTCATCGTAAAACACGCCCCCTCCCCAACTCCAGAAATAATAATACTGCTAGAAAATGGCTGCGCTAACTTGCGCCAATGGCAAAGACCATGGACAAGAGAGAGAGAAAAGGGGAGGAAAGACAGGGAGGTTAGCCAGTTTAAGTACCGGCTGGCTACCCTGTGCTGGGGAAAGGGGTAATGGGAATAAAAGAAGAAAGAAGATGAAGAAGAAAAAGCAAACCGGAAAAACCACAGGCAAGGACTATACAAGAACTATACGCGAAATCGCGCCCCAGATATCATACCATGTTTGACTTACGTCCTGTAGCAAACATTCAGAGGCCGTTAGTAACTGTGTGATGTTACTGCAAGCTATAACACATATAGGAAGTCTGTGCGCACAATATTGCTGCACGAGACGAAAAAAATAATAATTCTATGGTTTTAAGAGCCAAAACCTAAATATGATAAGGCACGCCGTAATGGGGGACTCTAAAGGAATGCTGACCAAGTGGGGTTCTTTAACATGCTCTAAATTCAAAGTACACGGTCAGTTTACGTTTCTTTCTTGTTTTTTTTTTCTTTTTTACACTTTTACGAATTAGGCGCAGTGGTCTATCTGGCACTGACAACGACGTACCCAGTGGCAAACACTTCATCCGGCACCTGGTCGCGTGGCTTAATAACGGCGTAATTGCTGAGAGTTCACCTGGACTGAACCAGGTTAGGGCACCGAGGTCATTCAAGATCTTGTCTAGGGTACCTGTATAATTCTTACCTCAGTGTAGACGAAACGAAGACAACGGGAACGACAGGAGCAGCACGTTTTCACGCACCGTACACGCCGAAGACCACGCGATACCGACAGGACATCACGAATGCTCAGGTGAGAGCTGCGGAACTACGGAGGTGACAGTACTCACCCGGAGGTCCTTGAAGAAGATGGTGCTGCGCGCCCAGTCGACCTGGGCGAAGAGGGACTGGTCGATGACCTTGCACATGAGTTCGAAGAGGTCAACTTCGCACTGGTTGTACGTCTGGTTCTGGAGCAGCCCGAAGAGCTGCGTCTGCCACTCCTTGTCGTCCAGCATGTTCTTTTGGAACTCACGGACCAGCGCCGGCACCTTCGCCTCGTCGGGGGCGACCAGAGGGCCCGGCTCGTACGGCGCTGGGAACGGCTTCGGCGGAGAGGACGGGCCCTGCGATCCCCCCCACATGGCACCAATGCGCTGTCATGCTCACGCTTGCAAGCTTTTCACGCGCGCGTTCGGAGTCCACGGCTCTCTGTTTGGCCTCAAGCTCATGGCACGCTTCTGGGACGCGGCGTGCGCACAGATAGTATGGCGTGTCTTGCTTAAAACTGCCTCACTGCTTCGTCGCAGAGCGAGTGCCACTTCGCTGGGCGCGTTTGGCACGGCGACACATAAGGTCCATTCGATTCGCCCTACACTTTGTGCACTCGCCAGTTCAGTGCGAGTTCTCGGTCGTGCGGAACAGGCACGGCACCTCCTGCACGAACGCTGCACTGCATCTCTGACGACTGCAGTGAATGCTGCGAGATTCGTCATGCATCGAGTGAAACTAATGGCGACATGAAATGCCGCCATGTTGAACAGGTGAAACGAACTGCCAAGTGCAGCAGCTCGTGAACTAATTCAGAAAGTCCAGGCGAATCGAGTGGACCTGTAACCACAGCGCTGATACGTCAGTTAGACGTCATGAATTTAAATGAATTCTTTTTTTTTTTTCGTATTTCCGCCGTTGTGCATGGCTCAGTATATTATCTTAAAACTTTTGAAGCTGTTATTGTAAAAGGGTAATTTACTAGTACAACTCCATCTATTTTTTCTCTTTAGTGTCCTCTTAACAGTTGCGGACAAGAAAGTGGCAGATGTTACCTGCGTACAATTGGACACATCCCAGGTGCTGTGCATGTGCAGTATCCGCTTACGACCGCCATTTCTAAAGTCCTACATTGCCTGATACTTCGCCGCTTTACTTATACTGTTACAGCTGCAGAGCGGATAGCATGGTAAATAATGGGTCGACAAGACGCCAGGGCGCCAAACGCTCAATCGGTCAAGCGGTAAACGCAGTCATGTAAGGGTGCAAGAACACTGCCCTGTTTACCCGCACGCTCGCGTCCAGCCTCCACGCCGAACGACGCCGCGAACACGATCCTTTTGAATCGGGCTCGTAGGGACGAACACTGGCCATGTTTCATGGGATCCGACTTCTGACTCGGCCGTTTTCGAATTCGCTCACATTTCGATTGCACACGCTCAATCTAACACTCGTCGCAGCACAACCAGCGACCTGTAGTCGCCTGCCGCGAAGCACTAGCTGACTTATTCAGCATCGCCATAGGAAATGTCATGCGCACCTAACGGCATTAAACTTTTTTTTTTTTTCGAGTGAGTGAGCGCGAAATTTAGAACTAAGATGTAAGGGCACCCGGTAGTACACATATAGCAATACGCATATCTGCTTTTCATGGGCAGTTTGATCTCAAGATAGCGCGGTGTAGAGACGTGTGAACCACGTGAAGCACAGTGATGCTCCTTAGTCTACTTAGGATATGTCACTTGAGCACGAACGTTCACTATTTGTGACATATCTCTCTGCGAAGGCTCGCTAAATCCCCACGCAACTATATGTATATTTATTTGATGTCCTAATTTCTTGCCTTTTTTTTTAACTGCCCTTGACTACTAGGGCACAATTCAGCGCTTGTTCGGGCCGCGGAAATGTGCACGTCTGCCTGAAAACATTCGTGTGCACGGGTATTTCCTTAGCATGCACAGTTTCGTAGTGTCTGTTTTATGAAATAAGGCATTCGGTGTCAGTAAAACAGCAAAGCCCCGTGCAGCTACTAGGAGAGTATCATTTACCATATATTGGCAAGTTGAAATAGCAGTCCACTCGTTAACAGGATTAATCCACATGGTTCCACGAATAGTTTTCCCTATACAAGAAGTTTCTCTTGTAAATCGATTGGTGACATTGGCTCTTCGGAGACTTTCATTTAGCCGAAGTCCTCGTCGTCAGTGTCTGACGTAACACGTTCAGTACATGTTACGAAAACGGAAAATTCTCCGCGTGTAACATCAGTGCCGCAGTGACCAAAGTGAGTGGTGTATAATTTTGCTTGCACAGTTAAGCAAGCAGCTCTTCACGAGCAGCCACGACAGTTAAATTAGAGCGCCTTGCGTGCAAAGTTCGAGGAAGGCACAACTTCCGCTTAATTTGTACCTCTTCGTACCTGCTGCCGTTCACAAAAACGTCATCAATCACGCTGTCTGCTCTGGAAGGCATTAATCCACAAAATCACACAATGACGTCCCACAAGATAAACAACTACAGTCGAACCTCGATATTGCGAAAGGCAGTATAACGAATTATACCCTAGAACATAGGAAATCACCTCTATATTACCGGCTAGCCCCGAGTGTAACGTCGATGCACCCAAAACAGGCGACCCGTTTAACCCACCATGTACCTAACTGTAGGCTGCTTTTGATTATAGAGGATAACACGGAAACAAGAAAATCGGGAGTGTCAGCCCAATACATTGGTAGCGGTAGAATTAACTGAATGGCATACTTTTCAAGCATGTCGGTAAGCTGTCGGACATGAATTCGGAGTGCCTGATGATGTCGTCCAACGGATTTTTATTCGTCTGGAGATTTCCTTCTAATGATCCTGATCCCCTATGACTACTTGGTCTCGATAGACGTAATCTCACCTAATGCTTTCGAATGTAATTTTCTGTATAATATATGCATGCAGGGAACAGCATTCTGGAGAGATTGCGATTCCCTATGCGGCACCATTCATAATCAGTATGATTTCCGCTTTGTGACTTGCAGCCAAGGAATCTCCGCATGACATTTTCCAAGATATTCAAGTCTGCTTCCTCTGCTTTTTAACTTACGCAACGACCCTATGAGTGCAGGTACTCCAGTGCTCCTAATACTTTTCGTAATCTATGCAGGCTATATAGAGGAAGCTGGTTATATTGCATGGACTTTTCGATTACCTGATTGATGAAGTGAATGCGATCCACTTCTAAGGACCGCGCAACAAGGTGTGGAACAAAAATGCGTAGACATAACGTCTGGAGAGAGGAAGACAGCATATCAGAGAGCAAACGGACGTAGCTGATACCGTAATTGAAATTAAGAGTAATCAATCTAATTGGACATATCATGTAACGTGTAGTGCAGGCCACCGGTTATCCATAGCAAGAGAATGGGTGTCAAGCGTAGAGCAACGCAATCCGGGAAATCAGATAACTATGTGGTACGATTAACTAAAGAATGTGCTCACATCTGATGCAGTCGGCTGACACAAGACCGGGGTACATTTGGATATCATTAGGAAAAGCTTTCATACGGCAGCGAGCATGAAATCGGCTGATGACGACGGCTGTACCATATTGAGCCCATGCACAAAAATAGTGAGTGGGAAAATATTAGCGTGAATAGAAGTCCTATAAAAAAAAAAAGGGGGGGGGTGGAGGAATAAACAAATGGGCAATTCTCCTTAGATAGTTTTGTGCCAAAGTGCTGGCTCTGCACAGTTTGGCACAGCAGCACAATTTTCGCCCAACCATGCGCAGCTTGGTAAACCGCCTTCCATCCCTCCTCTTTAGGCGAAGTACTTACATACTTCCTCAACAAAATGAGCCTAGAATTGCAGTGAAGTACATTGCAGCCCCTCGACGTGAGCTCGAAGTTCATCTCAATTAAGGTAATCTAATTACAGTGTCAAAACAAGAAAACCTAAGGCTATATATTGCCGTTTTAGATGGCACGAATGGAAACCATTTGAGCCTCGCAATATTATTGTTTATTCGTTTCCATACCGCTCAAAACGAAGCAAATAAGCAGAAAAAAGGAAGTCATCAAAGACCCCCATCAATATGTTTCACTCGTGCGATGTATCGAAATTCACGTGGTTCTGGTGCTTGCGCTGAACATCAAAAGCAAACAACGTGCACCTTGACCTAGCAAAATTTTAGTATTGTTGGCATTTGTGCTTCTTTCAGGTGGGTCCCAGTGCACGTTTGTTCACACCGATTTTCGTATGCACCTTCAAACGAATATCGGGTATAAAGAGAAAAAAAAAAACGAATTAAATTTCGCTATACAAAGGTTCGATTGTACGACTGCTGTGTGGAACGGTGAAGTAGATATTTAATGTATAGAGAAGATCGCACCTCAAAGGTTGAACCATGATCAAAATGTTCTTGACACACCCATAATTTTGGCAGCTTTCTTTCTTTTCTCTTCCTTTTTCGGTAGGACGTAACAATGAAAACCTGCTATTCATATATTCAAATATTTCAGATAGCACATACGCACAGATTATGACTTATGCGGCAGTGTGTACAAACGTTTCCTAGGGTTAATGTAGTAGTTAGCACTGATGAAACTTTCACAGCATCAATAGTATTAACTTTCGAGTTTGAACTGGGGAAACAAACATCAGGAAATCTGGCGCTGAATTCATTCACAGCTAATAGCTCCATTTTTTGAAGAACCACAACTTTTCGATGCCCATAACGTTGCCTTCATCCACCACAGTGTTTCCTGATGTGGTCCATGAAATACGCATGTGGACAAATGCCACTGCTCTGAGAGTCTGTGTCAGGCGCAAAACCTTCCACTAATTGCCGAGCGCAAATGCTGCGCAATATCGTAGTGGTGTCTAACTCCGAGCAGCACACTGCCGCAGGGGCATCGATTCGAATCCCAGAGGCAAGTTGTTGGTTTAGGTGCACACGATAGGCATGTGGCACCTAACGTGTTGAAGTAATGAAACAGTTGAATACCATGCGCTGCTCTACTTAGCAGGTTCTTGTACTTTAAATACACTTATGAGCCGACGATATATGTAGAGGTGTACAACGTACTTTATTGTTTGATTACGTGGAATATAGATGTGCTCATTGACATAACCTTATGGTTCAAAATGCTATGTTGGTTACGTTGAGTCCGATTTGTCTGCAGTGCCAGGAAAAGCAGCGGTGGGCAGTTTCCTTTTTTATGTGCCACATATGGCGAGCGGGCAGCTAAACGGTGGCCGCAATGCACGGCTTCGAGTGGTGAGCGGTACGCTCGCTCCTCTCGCGCCGCTCGACCTCGCCTGCTGGCTATTCGGCGTTGTGTATAAAATAGCGCTCTGTTACACTGTCAAACTGAGGCCACAGTGGCATCATTGTATCTTATAATCGCTCACCCTATTAACACGGTCCTGATGTGCGTAGTTTGTGACAGAAAAATACATCAATTATTCTTTGTTTAGTGAGAATCGTGGCAGACAGTTACAAGGGCGATTTTTTTTTTTTTTTCAAGAATGATATGGTTGTTCCGGTAAGACGGCGGCGTAATCGTGTTCGAAAACACTCCAGATTCCGATGCTGCCGAGAGGTGGACCCCTAACCCTCATGAACGGTAATGGTTCACTGTGCAGTCGATCAGTGAGCAAAACACGTTTGTGCGAGAGCGCACAGACAAAATACTGCTTTGGGTGCAAGTCTACTTGTATAGCGCACGCCTATAGTCGCACCTCTCTTCCGCGTTTGCATAGCTTCCTTACAAGCATTCCCCCTGCACGGATGCGTGGTGCACGCGAAGTAACCTTGCTTCATGAAGCCTGGCACAGCACAACATGTTGCCCCGGAGCTTAAAGCTGGTTACAAAGGCATGAATACCCTGCGGCTAGACGGGCGATTTCTAGAGCAGGCGAGCAGGAGCATTGAAAGGCAAGTCGTCATAGACAAATGCCGAGGTCAGACGCAGCGCAATCGTGTCCTGCGGGGAGTGTGCTCCTGGTCGCCTCCAGAGATCGCTTGACAATATTTTTTTTTTCCAATTTCACCCCGAAAATTGGCAACCGGCCTATCGATTTTGGAGGGGCACTACGACGGGGGCAAGAACCGGAAATAAAGGACACTACAACGGATTTGTCTCTGTGTATTCGGCAGAGCCGTACATCTCTCTTTGGTTTGCGGTGCCCGGAAGAGCATTTATCGGACATCCGAGGAAGGCGACCTGCCCGCCGAAAACATCCCGGCGCATTTGTGGCTATTCCCGTCCGCGTCCCGATGATGGCAGGGTCCTCAAATCGAAAGTGCAACCAGGAAGCGCAAAGAGCGCACCTGCGTCAGCCAGGCGGGGGTGGGCGGCGCCTGTGGCGGGGCCGTTTTGTCCGGCTGGGCCGCGGTGGGCGCTGTGGCGTAGTGACCCTGCTGCGCGGCTGCCGAAGGCGGGCCCCCGGGCGGAGGACCTTGCGGTTGCTGCTGCTGCTGCCCTTGGTGCTGCTGTTGCTGTTGCTGCTGCTGCTGCGTAGGGTGCTGCTGCGGCACCAGCGCCATGGGCTGACCCACTAGTCCCGCAAGTGGCGAGGGCGAAGAGTCGGGCGAGCTCGTCGAAGAGCTCAGCTGGGGAATCTGAATCTCCTGCTTGATGGGACCACCTGGCTCCGGCGAGTAGAGGCCCGGGGAAGAGACGGACGCCGACGGAGGCAGCGCGTAGTGGACTCCCGCGGCCGAGCCGACGGACAGCGGCCCACCGGCACCCGACGCCTCCGAACCGCCGGCAGAGCTGCACTGCGACAATGCGAGCTGCTTCTGGCGCAGCATCTGCAGCTTGCGGGCCCGGTCGCGCTTGTACATGGGGCCGAACTTGTTGCGGCCGCCCCTCATGCGGTCCGCTCGCACCGCTGCACAGAGAAAGAGAGAGAAGCACAACGTTAGTTGCATGGTGTCTAAGGGCAAGAGGACGCACTCGGCAAGAAAGGTACGAGATGACAAACAAGCCTTTTCAAGAAGAAGCGGGGCCGTCCCCTCTGTGGTGGCTTTCACGAGTCCGTGCGTTTCTAGTTACGCGTGCTGATGACATTTTGCTTTTGTTTTATATATATCTAGAGGGCGATGTAGGGAGGGTGAGGAAGGGGTTGGCTAGGGCTGTCAACGACGCTAAGCTATTAAACGGAGACAACGCTGGCAACAACGCATGCGCGCGCTGTCTGAGACATTAGCGGCATTTACACGAATGCAATAACTCGCGCATCGCATTGAGTTTCTA